>NC_044499.1:48305814-48335814 GCF_902362185.1 Chanos chanos | reverse complement strand
TGATCATTCCAAGCCAAACGATACAGAGGTGAACTGCATCCCCCGTGAAAAAGAGTTGAGATTAAAGTGTTGTGCGGTCACACCTCACAACTCTCAGATCTGGACATCAAAAGGAAAATCAGAATGACATTTTTGTTTGTTTGTTTGTTTGTTTCTTTCTTTCTTTTTGTTCCTTGTAGGACAGTAGTAAACTAAGCATTCTCTGAGTACGACTAACTCTTCCTGTGCTTGTAAAAAATCATAATGCCTCATCATCACTTTCAGACATACTGTAGTCAAATAGTATAAGAAATTAATATCATCATTGTGAAGCAATATCATCATTATGAAGCAAAATCAACCAGAGGTTTTGTGGGAAAAAAAATATATGGGAAGTGACCATATGAGTCTGAAAATGAAACTTTCTTATGATGAAAGCATCTGTTTTTTATTACTATTACTGTACGGAGCTGGGTTTTGGTAAACAAGTGATGATTCAAAATGACAAATCCTTTAGATGGGAATCCTGAACCATTTTTTGGAAAATGGTCACGTCTCATCTGAGAAGCTGTGGCTCGTCTGGCCAGAGGTGGGGACCCTGTCAAGGCCTGACAGAAATTGTACTTTCAGTCATTGCCTAACTCTATGCCCTTCCCTTTGTCCAATCAGACGACTGATTCCCACTCCTACATACCCCAGCTGCTGATTTCCACCTTGTTGGGGTACTCTCTATAGGCTTCAACGCAATTAGGTTACTGGGGCAGTGGATTTCTACAATGTTGACTTTCACCGTAATTTATTTGTGGTTTATACGTTACATCTCACCACCCAACTCTGGCCCTTTTTTTAAAAAACAAAAAACAAAAAAACACTCCTACCATTTAACACAGTGTAATTAAACTTTTACGACACTGATGTGACTGACAGGTCCCGGACCACTCCCCTTTCAGCATGCTTTCTAAGTCCGCCCTTGATTAAACATGTCAATCATTCATTCTAAAGCGGTAGGGACTCTGGGGCAGGGATTAGTTATTTGTGAGACAGAAAGCAGAGGTGTCAAGCAGACAGTCAGTATTTTCATAACAGGCAGAGAAGTGCTTTGAAAACACGCCAGCCAGACTCCGCTACCTTCCACCTATTGCCTGGGGTCCTGTTCTGATTGAACCAACAACGTGAGCAATGCATAACCGGTTCACTGACACCCCTTAGCGCCCCTCTCTGTCCTTCCCTCTCTCTTTTTCTCTCCTTCTCTCTCTCTCTCTCTCCCTTTTTCTCTCTCTCTCCTCTCACCCAGAGCAGGTTAGAATTGACAGTTCACTGGGACTGGCTCCTCTCTCAATAAATCCCCAATTGCCCAGAAAGAGTGAGAATGATCCAACAGATGCTACTGGAGAGCTGAGTTATTTGATGTGAATTAAAACAGGCAGTGGTTTAGAAAGTGGTTTAATATGACACTAATCATCAGTCAAGAGCTGAATGGAATGGCAGAGAGAGAGAGAGGGGGAAAATGTTCCCTTTATAATGTCATTAAAGATAATTTGATGATTGCGTTAACCTGATCCGTTCCTTAGTGTGCCCCCGCCCTCAACCCTACCCCACCTTATCCTACCACACAAACACACAAACACACACACACACACACACACACACACACACACACACACACACACACAGTCAAGTAAAATCAGTTTCTTTCAACAGTTCCAACAGTTCACAATGACAAACAGATAACACCAAAATGATGAAATTCCGCTCATGGCGAATCTCTGTCGAAGAGTTACTACACATCACTCATGCTTATAGTCTGATTTCCTCTTCTTTGTCCTCTTTGGGAATGACTAGCCAACAACACTTTGCTAAACTCGAATTTCTCCAAGAACAGCGTGTCCTCCTAAAAAAAGTAGCCAATTGGCCAGACCCTGAAAAAAATGAGCTCTTGCTTAAGTCTCTCTAACAATCAAACACAACTTACATTGCCGATCTACTCAATATACAAAGCACATGCCTTCAGACACCAACTTGGATGGGTCCTAGAAAGTTCTGAGGACTGAGGACTGAGTGCACCAACAGTGATCTTTTTGATTCAGCTTGTGCAGTGGGCAGGTGGTTGCAAAAAGGATAGCAGTGCTGCTTTGACACGAAATGCAAAACGGAGCCTTGCTTTCCACTGAGAGAGAGAGAGAGCGAGAGAGAGATTTTTTTTCTTTTGTATTCCTTAAATAAATGAATGTTTTTGATAAAAAAAAAAAAAAACTTAAAACAGGTATACAGTCTTGCTAAATATGTACCTTAAGTACCACATGACATGTTTCTTTACACTCAGTGAAGTGTACACATTTGGACTATCTTTCTCCAGGTTTTCCGTTTGAATGCAGATACTGTTCTTCTCTGTTGGCTCCTTCGGGGTTACACTTAATCAATAAAGTATCCTCTATGCTGTAACAATTACTAGTGTAGATACTAGGGGCTATGTTGCTCTCTTCTAAACAGTGAACATCTTGTTGGCGTGTAATGATTTTTCCCCCTTTATGACATATACCATCCTAACAAGAAATAGCAACGCTCGATTTTCCTTCCATAAATTAATTGAGAGCACGTGCGTTAGCAGAATTTGCATCTTATTTTCAGTTATTATAGCACGAATCTTGCAACACACGTCCAGCGACATAAACTCATTCAGCATAATAACTATAATGCAATTAATGTTATTTAGTCGAAACGGTTTCTGTTTGTTATTCATATAGGCTAATTTAGGAATATCCGGTCATGTATGGTCTACTTCTTCCAACTTTAACGTGCAGTGATATTCGAAGGTCTCCTAATTCTAAACCACACGTCAAACTAAGGCTAAATTATTAGTGATTCGGAGTAAATAAAAACCTCAACCAACCAATCAAACAAACAAAAAACCCCCCTCAAGACACGCACAATTGTCCATCTTCAACTAAGTACCAAACATTCAGTTTCAGTGTATGAACAAAGCAGAAATCTACATCCTTGTACATCTTATTTTTCCGATCGTACTTGTGAACTTTGATTAATTCATCTTTGACCGTTCATTTCACTTGTCTTTCAACCGCATCAAAGTTCGGCAACCAGTTGAACTCACTTCCCTTTGACAGTTGAATCAACATTTGAATTTCCTTTGAGTAACTTTTCAACACACAACCTCGTCTACACTACAGCTACCAACCAAAAATAGATTCGCGCAGTTCACACCTCTCTATTGCTCAATCAACACGAAGATCGAAGTCTACAGAAACAAAGCGTTATACCACACATCAGTACGCAAACGTCATCAGAATGATCTGCCAGCCACTCTTACAGCTATCATGTCATATGTAATTTAACTGCAAGTGTTTGCACTGTCAAATTACGAAATATAGAAATAGTGGCATTAGACAAAAACAACCGGCTTAAGATTTCTTGACGGGTCACTCATGAAGTTCCAGGTTACAACCCACAGAGGCGACAGTGTCAGACCAAGGTGTTCTTTAATGGGATATGTAGACCATAGACGGTTGCACAACGCATTGAATCATATGTGAGTGTGCACTTTTTGCTCACTATTCACTATACTTTTTGTTCACTATACCAAAGTCATTTCGTGCCAGAGAGTAACGTGGGTGACCAGCTCATATAAGTCAAATCAAGTCCTGCGCTCACCTTTTTTTCTCTTTCACAGCGGTCATGATGAGCAACTTCAGAGAACAGTCTTCAGAAGTTTTCCGATTTAGTCGAATGTGTCCGAGCGAAAAAGTTCGTGCAACAGGTTAAAAGGTAGAAATGAAAGTGACACTTAAAAAGTAATGGTATCCAGAAATATGGTAAATCTTTAGCTTGTCCCTTGAATGTCCATTATATCGTCTCATTGGCAAATTCCGCTTATTGGAGTGGTATGTGCAGTCTCAGAACACTGCCGAGGATTGCACAGCCTCTCCGATTTGATCGACAGGAGGGCAGAGGGTCCGTTTTAAATTGTTCAGTCTCTGTGTTCTGTCAGAGTTTGTCGGTACTGCGCATCTAGGACACTTTCCAATTTACGTCTCACAACTACCCTCCCCTAGGTTAGATGGCTTGCTGTCAGGCGCTACCCAAATCTGTGCGCCCTGATTGGTGAGCTTTCGTCAAGTGCCTGCCTCCCTCCCTCTCTCTTGCCTTTTCTCTCTTACTCGCTCACTAATAGATTTAAGCGGGAGCTCCAGGAATTAATAAAATGAAGTTTAGTCGCATACAAAGACAGCGCGAGATCATTAACCTTGGCGGTCTATGCTCTCTGCACATCTTTAGGTTCTCATTCAACCGTTCAACGTTCCATTCGCTCTCAATGGACGAGTCAACGCTTCGTTTTTTGACATCTTAGTATTTAATAGGTTCAAAAACAAACAAAACACATTCACAACTTTCAGCTTACAGTACATTTGGCACATAATAAAATGCTTACAATGAGATAATGCTAGTGTATCCAGAAAAGAAAAGACTGATCTCTGTGCACACAAAGCTTCACCATACAGAAACTAAAATTCAATGCTAGATGTATATAATACATACAGCACTATCATACATATGAAACATTTATGTACTTTAATACTGTATGCAGAAATATTTAATATTCAGCCAGACAATTTGTTGCACTTAATTTAGGAGGTAATTATTGAGCATTCTGTTTTATGTATTTTGTTTAACTTTATAGACAGACAAACGTTATTTCCTATGTAGAGAATATTTCATCATTTACAATAAAAAAAAATGGTAAAGGAAAAAAAAAGGAAAGAACAAAACTTTTGGCATGGTTCAGCAAGAGGGTTCCTGGGAAGGAGGGAGGGCAGCAGCTGGCCACTAGGGAAAGGCTTTGATAGAAAACAGCAACAGAAAAAAGGGTTACTCAACTCATTGAGTAGGAATAAGAAAAAGAAAAAACAACAACAACAACAGTACATTAAAAAGCCCAAAATAACATGCCTTAGGGATGAATACATATTCATAGCCAGCAAAGATGAAAAGAAGACAAAGAAAGCAAAGAATGAAAAATCTATCAAGTTACTGAAAAACGCTAAGAAAAAAAAAAAGCTCTGACATTATTCAAGCAAAGTCAACACATTCCAGTAAGTCAAAATTAGTGAGCCTGATATTGAAATGTACCCTTTTTTTCTCATTTACTTCTCTTTCACATCCCATTCACAATTTGCAAACAAGCAATTTCACTACGGGGAGCATACAAGAGAATGCACAGTGACCTTTGACAAAAAAAAAAAAAAAAAGGGAAAAAAAAAAGGAAAGAAAAAAACCCAAGAACTTGTGGAGAGAGAAGCGAAGAGGGCTTAGCAAGGCTTACTTGTGTGAGATAAGAGGGTCAAGGAAACACTGCAGGTATATGATTTGATCCACTGACATCATGGTAAAGGTAACTGCATGTCTCTACGCTTACAGAATAACTTATAAAATCATGTGGTATTCCACCACTATGTTCCACAGTTTACGACCTGTGTTGTATTATGTACACACGAATGGAATGGCAAGATGCACGCTGACTGACTAGCTCTGAAATAGCAACAAGAGGGAGACAGAGAGAGAGAGAGAGAAAGGGAGAGAGAGAGAGAGAACGAGAGAGAGAGAGAGAGAGAGAAAGAGAGAGAGAGAGAGCGCTATGGCATATGCAACATTCTAGAATGTTTCAAATCCCCAAAAAATCCAAACCCTCACAGGATTCCACGCACATTAATGTCCTGTTCGAGTTTGGCATCAGACACTGAAGGAAGGTCTCCTTCAATTTGGGAACAGCTGGAGTGATTACTAACTAGCCGATCACACAAATAAAAAATAAAACAGATTACAGCAAATAAGAAAGAAAACAAGAGAACAAAAGACAAAATAAAGAATATGTCCAAGGTATTGCACATGGATTTCAGATTATCTGTTTGTTTGTTTTTTCTCCTCCCCATAAACTAGTATGACTCAATAATAACACAATTTGCTGTTCCATGCAACAGTGGACTACTCTATCTGAAGCTTACACAGGCTTTGGAGCAGGTACTATGTACATTACAAGGGTCTGTACAAGACGGAAGGGGAAGCTGCAGGTGCCAAACTTGTTGCCTGCAACTAAGACCATTACTGCATAGTCGCAGAGGAATGTATACATACAACAGGTTTCGGTAAAGCCAAGCAGAAACAAAAGTTCTAGCAAAATAACAGGAAAACAAATAATAATAATAATAATAATAATAATAATAATAATAATAATAATAAAGCGATCCCACACACTCTCATTCATGCAGATGCATGCATACAGACACATCCGTGCACACGTGTACTCGATCACTTTTGAACACAATTCTTGCAGGTCACTATTCTTAAAGGACCTGTGTAACACTGTAAGGAAATACATACATACTACACTCACGGCTTTCAATTTTTTTTTTTTTTATTATTATTATTTTGGGTCAAATTTAGAAAATTGCTCTTAAAATTCACTCAGACAATCACACACACACACACACACACACACACACATGCACTCACCTGAATACACATACACACACACACGCATGCACACACAAAAGGCATTTTCTGTACAGCACAATACATTTTATTGTCACTTCTGCAGGACGTATCCTTCCCCCTTTACATCCAGTTGCTTCACTAAAACTACACATTGTCTGACAGGGATCCCAACATTGGTACAATCACTGGCATAGTCAGTTTGGTTTTGAAGGTAGTGCACTTCAGTTTTTCCAATGATACACTGAAGGACAATCTAGTCTGAGGGCTCTGGATCTCGGAAACCAGCTCAGCTCAGTGTCATGTGAATGGAACGGACTTCGGCAACAACAAAAAAAAAATACTAAAAAAATAAATAAAGTGAGCAGTAGGATGTGTTTGGAGGAGAATACATAGAAATGAAAGAATAAAAGAAGTAATTGAGAGAGAAGTGAACCCCGTAAGAAGCACGTAATGAACCTCCTGCAGAATCAGGTCCATCTTCATGTGCACTATACCACTGACCAGTAAGCACCTGCACATGTATGCATATGTTTATGAATATGTGTGTGTGTGTGTGTGTGTGTGTGTGTGTTTGTGTGTGACAGATAGTTACAACGCCATTACTTGTTTTCCAGAGCTACAATTCAGTTAAATATTGATGACTGATGGGCCATTGACCAGCATAAAGACTGGGTGTCAAAGTGTATTTGTGTGTGTATGTGAATGTGTGCTGTGTGTGTGTGTGTGTGTGCGTGTATGTGTGTGTGTGTATGGGGGGTGCTAGGGGGGTGTTTAGACAGGAGCTGCTGCAACAATCGGCCTTAGGACAGAGTCTCTTCTCCAAAGTAGGAGAAGCCTTTGAACTCATCTTGATTGATCTGCTTGATGATGGCTTCATCCACTGGTGTGAGGACAGGATCCTCACGAGTGAAGTCCTGATCAAAGTTATTCACATCCCGTTTGGTTTTCTGAGGAGAGGATAGGAGGAGAACAGTTTTACATAGCAGGAAGAAAAATGCTCCTCGGGGCCCAAATGCAGGGCGCCAACCTAAGCAACCTAAGAACAGGTTAGACCATGGAGCTTAGGCACCTGGTCCTTTTCTTCACAGAGGCCAGGACTAACCAGGCAGGTTTTTTTTTTAATCTCCCAGTCTCCACCACAGGCTTTTGAGCACAGCGCAACGGTTCTACGAAAAAGATGAATCTTTGATATTGAGCTGTAGATCTGTTTATTCTCTTGTGCACACACAGATACACACAGAAACTCACGCACTCCTCTATATAATGCAGTGCACCATGTCTAAGCAGTATGAGATAGAGAAACTAAAACACACCCACAGACACAGACAGACAGAGAGAGACAGACAGACAGGCAGACAGACAAACAGACAAGCACGTCAAATACATGCATTCTCCCTCACACATACACAGACTCCTTATACAACACTGTAAAGCTATGCGTTATATGGAATCAAAAATATTGAAAAGAGTTGTTCGTGAAAAAAATTAATTTCAATATTTTGTTTCTTTCAGTGCAGTTACTTTCCTTTGTTGGTAGAGTCTAGTTTCAGTTTAGTCTCCTTGGGTTTCATGTGTAGTGGAATCTATGTTGGTAAGCCGCTGTGGTAACAGGGAAGGTCATTTGAAGGTCACCCTCAGGGCATGAGGGCATGCAGTGACAACACTTTCCTTCAACATTATGTGAGCCCTGCTCACTCACTACTGACAAACACACATATACACCACACGCGCACAACACACACACACACACACACTCATACACACCACACACACTCCTCCCCCCACCATGGGAAAGCAGAAGTAGGACGATGCCTTTGTGGCATCTGAGTTTCAGTCTAGACCGCAGGGGCCAGACACACAGGAACATGTGTCAGATAAAGCAGGCAGTCTCATGTCACAACACTTTACTCTGAGTATTTATCTATGGGTTTAGGTACCACATGATGCTATTCTCCATTTTCCATCATGTTTATGTTGGTTTTGTGTGTGGGTGCAAGTGCATGAGTGGTTTCTTGCATTATATGATAGTCTGCGCATGTGCATTTCCATGTGATTGTTTTTTCGCTCGTGCGTGTGTGTGCGTGTGTGTGCGTGTGTGTGTGTGTGTGTGTCTGTCTGTCTGTGTGTGTGTGTGTGAGTGTGTGTGTGTGTATGTTGTGTGTATGTGATACTGTGTGTGTGTGTGTGTGTGTGTGTGTGTGTGTGTATGTTGTGTGTATGTGATACTGTGTGTGTGTGTGTGTGTGTGTGTATGTTGTGTGTATGTTGTGTGTATGTGATACTGTGTGTGTGTGTGTGCGCGTGTGTGTGTGTGTGTCTGTGTGCGCGCGCATGCTTTTGTGTCTGTGCAAGCATGTGAACACATGTGCATCATGTTTGTGTGTGTGGTGTATGCGTGCGTGTGTGTGTGTGTATGCAGACATGTGTGTGTATGTGCACGCGCGCATGTCTGTACATGTGTGTGTGTGAGCGTGCACAAATGAGTGTGTGTGTGTGTGTGTGTGTGCGTCTGTACATGTGTGTGTATATTTGTGTGTGTGTGTGTGAGCGTGTGCGCATGAGAGTGTGTGTGTGTGTGTGTGTGTGTAGGAACTCACAATGCGAGGTTTGAAGGGTGGTTTAATCTTTCTCTGTTCCAGCAGAACCCAGTCTATCTCTCTGAAGAAAGGATGAACTTTAATGGCTTCCTCCAGGCCCTGGCTCAACACACAGCCCAGCCGTTTGTTTGGGCTCTTGGTCATGAACTGAGAACACACAGAAAGGACAAAATGAGGAGACGCTTCCTCTGACAAGCACATTAGCTAGTTCTCCTTCAGAAATGAATATGTGAGTCACACTGTATCATAACATAAAACAACAACAACAACAACAACAACAATTATTTGGGATCTGACCTTTGAAAACCGTGAAATACCATGTAAAGTTTTTGTGAGTCTAAAATGCTAAGCTTTCACTGATTACATTGATAAACGCTGTGATCAACAGCAAACGCTAATTTCTCAGACCAAAAATGTGGTCTGGTCCACCTTTTTTTTTTTTCCCACAGTACAAAAACACTCTTCTCCTTCTGTGTTTTTGCAGAGAAATGGGTGGATGACGGAGGAGGGAAATAGGTGGAAGGTGAGGAAATGAGAGGGGAGGAGGAGTAAACAAGAAAGAGAGAGAGAGAGAGAGAGAGAGAGAGAAAGAGAGAGAGAAAGAGAGAGAGAGAGAGAGAGAGAGAGAGAGAGAGGGAGGAAAAGGCTGAAGGAGACTCGGCCGAGCGGAACGGAGGGGGAAAAAAAAAGAGGAAAAACGAAGGGAAGGGAGTGGAGAGGACGAGAGAAAAGGGGCCTATGGCAAGAGAAAGCAAACAACCCCCCCCCCCCCCCCCCCCCCGAAAAACACACGGGATGAAAAAACACACGGGATGAAAAAAAACCACCGACCGCTTTAAGGATGCTGACAGCCTCTTTGCTCAGCCACACGGGATAAAGGACGTCGTCGTGAAGAATGGACTCGAACAGGTCGTCCTCGTTGTCAGCCTCGAACGGGGGCTGTCCTGCCAGCATCTCGTACATGAGCACCCCCAATGCCCACCAGTCCACAGACGGACCGTACTCTAACTCCTGCAGGATCTGAGAGAGAGAGAGAGATTTATTCTACAGTCTGTGGGAAAAACAGGAGGACAGGGAGCTAGGGGAATGATCTTCAGCACATCAGCGATGACATTTGCTGTTGCTGGTTAAAAAAAAAAGAATCTGAAGCTCTTATTCGCCCCAGTTACAACCAAAGTCTCTCAAATGCTTCATTTGTCTTCAAAGAGCAGCCCAGTATTGTCATAACAGTTTGACCGTGGCATGTGACTGCACTAATAAAGAGAAGAGAGAACAAAGAGAGAGAGAAAAGGAACGAGAGAGAGGGAAAAACAAACACCTATACAGAGAGAGGGGCTGTGTGAAAGCATCACTCTGTTTCTCCAGTCATAGAACCATTTGACCGGCAGGTTCACGATCAAAAAAAACCTCACGTCTATAACAGTTTCTCTGGCCTTGTTTTCGCATCATTAGAAACCAGGAGGTCAAAGCATTTCTCTTGCACTCTTGTAGTTCTCTCACACGCTTGTGACCCCCGGGCTGTTAGCACTGTTTCTACCTGTATCTGTTTGGCCCTTACTTCCTTCAACTTTTCTTGCTCTTGTATCTGGTTTAATACCAAACTTAGTGGCTGCGCTTAGGCCACTGACAGCTCCTTACTGGCCACATGTTTGGTTTGTATTCTGCTTGTCTTGGAAGCTGCTTAGGATAAAAGCATCCGCTAAATGAATAAATGTAAACGAAAAATATGGAGTGGGGGCAAGAAGAGGTACCTCAGGGGCAATGTAGTCGGGGGTCCCGCAGAAGGTTGTCGTGGTAACGCCGTTTAGAATGCCCTCTTTGCACATGCCGAAATCAGCCAGCTTACAGTGACCTTCAGCATCCAACAGAATGTTGTCCAGTTTTAGGTCTCTAAAGGATCAGATGGAAACAAGAGAGAAGACATATTTAATAAGCAGAAGAGGAAGAGAAATAACCTTTGGTCTCTTTTGTCATTTATCATCTGCGGACCACGCAGGTGCGGTTTGCGGTTAATGTCGGTTTTGAGCGCGGAACACGGCGCGTCTCCGCGCAGCAGAAACCCGACGGGACGGCCGTACCGTGGCTTCAGGGTTCTACCGCCGTTTTAAACCCGTCAGGAATTCCAACGGACGTACTCTGACCCCATGTCATCAATCACTCCATTCTCTCCTTGCATACCAACCGTCCCATCTGACCATTCCTCGGATGGTTGCGTGCTAGCTTCGATATCCACAGGGCTGAAATCAAAGGATCAGGGCCTGAGGGAATCAGCCTCAAGCATGGATCTGCACGGTCTAATCCTCCGGCGACATTACGTCCATAATAACAAGAGTACCGCCTGAAATTTTTCAGTTCTTGTCTAAAGTAGAAAAACACGAAAAAAAAAGGTTACTTTTTTTTTTTTCAGATCTCCGTTATCAGGACTCGGAGGTATACAAGTTTTAATTAGGGTCAGGAACCTATGTCTTCGACGCCAATCCATGAGGTTTCTATCTTAGAAAGTGTTTTTTTTTTTTTAATGTACAGAACAAAATGTTCCAGGGACGTGTCGTGTGGTCAGGTGACTCCGTGACTTTCATGTACGGGGCTGTATGGATCCATATGCCTTGCAGACTACAAATAAACAAGCTTTGTGTTGAGCGTGCCCACAATGGAGCCAGACCCAGGGGTTATTACTCAACGGACCACCCAACGCGACAGCTTTCATCTCAGCCTCTGATCGCCGACGTCTCCCTTTCCTAGCTCCCCGTAGCTCCATCTATCTGTTCTCCTTCTGCCCCTGTTCTGGGGCCTCCTTCTGCCTATACATATGCAAACACACACACACACAAAGGGCAGTCCCCACATGGTTATCAGGGCCTGGCTGGACAGAACCATCCTCTGACACCAGTAATGCTAAGGGGGGGGGGGGGGGGGGCTTTCATTCTGCTGAGAGCTGGAGTTAGCCGACAGGTCATCACAATCGCCACAGAAACAAACCACGGCACAAACAGAGACTGGCCCTTGGTAGCTAGCCGTTACCGTCTAGTCTGACTCTCCTGGTAATGACACACAGGAAAAGGCTTCTCCAGGTTAGCGGAGAAGACCCCAGGACGCATCGGTTAAGGCAATGGCAATGAATGGGGATCAAAGGTGGTAAACGCTCGTCTTTGTGTGGCTGGGGCGGGACAACTTATGTGATGTATGTCAATGTCATAACCATTTCAAGACAGGTCACATCAAAGTGACATCATAATTGAGTCGTGCGCCAAAAATATACATCTTAACATCTTGCTCACACGCATAATGTATTTTCACTGGGAGTCAAGACCCATTTGTAACAAGAAACCACATCAGAGGTTTTACGGAAATATTGTGTGGGTGTACAAGTAACTATAATTACACAAACATTGTGGGTAGTACCTGTATGACTGTGTGTCTGTATGTGTGTCTGTGTGTGTGTGCGTGTGTGTATTATTCCATACACACCTGGCTAAACTGGCTCAAACTTGAACACAGACAGGAATGCACCCTGCTTCTAATCTGATTGTCAGTCCTGATAAACCATGTTCCTTCTCTTCTCTAAGAAAAAGAGGGGAAAATGGGTGACTGCACGTTCAGGTCAGTCTCTCTCTCTCTCTCTCTCTCTCTCGTGCAAAACAAAAGTCCTTTTTTTCTAAATCTCCAGTCCAAAAACAAAGCCCAGATTAGCGGCACGACCTAAATGAATCACTTTGAATCCATTACTAACTAAGACAGAACAAGCCCCCGTTGCCCCACACACTTTTCAGGACTCGTCGGGTTCTTCGCCGGGCGAACATCCATCTGACGGTCCGGGTCTTGTGGAAGTGAAGCACTGAGCTGTGTTATGTCAGAACGGTCACGTCTATGACAGCATGTGAATGCACAGGGTCTTCACTTAACAACACACAGTTCACCTCTATGTTTATACACACGCTCCACTCAACCATCCAAACTCATTAAAGCATGTCGCCTACATAGTTTTATTACAAGTACTCCAGTGAGGGGCAGTAACCAAAGGGAGGCCAGCTCCCCATGCAACTGAACGACAGAAAGAGAGAGAGAGAGCGAGAGAGAGAGAGAGAGAGAGAGAAAGAGCTTGAGAGAGAGCGCTCTTC
Source organism: Chanos chanos (assembly GCF_902362185.1). NCBI lineage: Eukaryota > Metazoa > Chordata > Actinopteri > Gonorynchiformes > Chanidae > Chanos > Chanos chanos. Next base: position 48,322,616 of record NC_044499.1, on the reverse strand, counting down.
CACGCACTATTAAAAAGATAGCATCTCTAATGCACAGGGAAGCTCAGACGAACCAACAACGAGATCTTTTGCCTCATTTAAGCCGGCTATCGGGCCAGTTGGCAAGTTGCCGCGGCGATGAGTCTCAGCTGGGACGGGCTATGAGGTCTCCAGTCATGTGTGCCAGCTTGGCCCTATGCCAGCAGAGTCACGCAGCAGCAGAAACCTGTAGGAACCTTCAATGCTACGAGTGACCTCCATCTGAACCTGCGCGTACCACCCCGGGACGCCGTGTCCAAACCGTTTTTTTGGGGTTTTTTTTTTTTTTTTGCGGCCCACTGAAACGGTGATCCCAGAATCAACAAATGCAACAAACAAAAGTATTCAAAAAGATTCGACTCTACTTGTTCAGTTCAATCAAGAGGAAAAAAAAAATCTTCCACCATTCAGACATTACTCATCATGAGTTCAGCGCATAGTGTAAATGTTTCATAGAAAATTGATTCGTGACTCTTGACAAATGTGAAAGCTTCAAATTCAGCTGGGTACATACAAGGGAAATGAGATGAAGGAGAGATCTTTTCAGATAAAAAAAAAAGGAAACAAAAAGACCAAACCAGACAGGAATGAAGAAATTATGAAAGAGAGAGAGAGAGAGAGAGAGAGAGCCAGAGAGAGAGAGAGAGAGAGAGAGAGAGAGAGAGAGAGAGAGAAAATGTATGTGGATAGGAAAGATAAAGTCAACTAGGACAAAGATAGCAGGGGGAGGCCCGGGAACATGGGCTTTGATGGTTGATTGCCATAAAATGTCAACATTTCTTCACCAGCATCAGTCAAGCAAAGGTGTTTTTGTGAAGCACTGTTCTGACATGAGTGGTAAGGATGGGGGGTGTGGGGGGGGGCAGGGGTTGTCTTTATGTAACTGTTCTATAATGGAGCAAGTTCACAAGAGGAGAGAGTCTTTTAGCGTGATATGCATTTCACATGACAAGACAAAAATTCCCAACAGGCCCTCCTGTGGTCCTGTGTAAGCTGGTTAAGAGTCTGCCTTTTTTTTACACGTTTAGAACGAAAGAAAGTTGAAAACATACAGCACAATTACAAGTTATTTTTTTTTTTTTTTTTTTAAAAACAACGGTTGCAGATATAGATTACAAAGGCAACAAACAAACAGGAAACGCACACACGTATACCGACTTGCACGAACACTCGCACACACATACGCTTGTCTTTATATTTCGGTGAGTGACGATTAATAACCTGACCTAGAAATCATTTTTAACAAAAGAGATATAGTCCCAGTACATTTTGTTTTAATAAAAATGTTTTAAAATGATACTCTGCAATGGTTAAAAAAAGAACAAGAAAAAAAAGTTTTCCCAAGTTGAGACCAGTGAATGAGGGCCAGTACTTCTCAGATACTCTAATACTCTCGTCGGAGCATTCAGTGAATGCAGTGCTAAAAAGACCTAAACATACACACACACACAAACACACGCACACACACACAGGTGCATGAATACACACGTACACACCAGTGGCGGCTGGTGAGCTGGAAATAGAGGAACAAACCTCCCCTTTAAATCTATCTATGTTCCCGTTAATCCGCCTTGATTAACAATAAAACTAACGATTCGCACAATAATTAACACCAATCGCGTAAATGGAGTAAATGATTACCAATCATTTTGCAATAGTGTTATTTCTCTTTACTGAACTATGCAGCAATTGTTATACCCCCACGCTCTTGTAATTTGTAGATAATTGTACTTTTTGCTCTCTGCCCGGCGTCAGGGAATATCTGCAAAATTCTGCCATTTGCTCGCGAAACACTGTGGCTTGTCTAAAGCTTGTGCGCTATTGCGAAAGCTACACCGTGAAATTGTTTAACAAGGCAATTATCTGAAAATGTACTGGAAACCTAATTTTTCAATGTGTTTTACATTGTAGCATTGTGTTACGAAATACAGATTTAAAAAACGGAAGTAAAGTTATTGAAATCTCAGATATCAGTTTCTGAGAATAAACTTTTAGGTTAGAAAAACCAGGATCTTTTATCTGTATAATGTATCGGCGTTGATTGCAACGCACAATAAAGCTCAGCACTCAGGCCTCAACTAGTTTGCAAAAAACAGTAACTCTATCACAAAATGACATCGATAATCTTTAACTCTGTTTACGCGACTGGTGTTAATTATTCTGTGAATCATTCATTTCATTGTTAATCAAGGCGGGATAAACGGGAACAGGCTGAACGTAACGATAGATTTAAAGGAGAGGTTTGTTCCTCCTCTGTTTCCAGCTCACAAGCTGCCACTCGTAAACACACATAAGCACTGGATGTATACGTGACATACTTCTCTTATGTTCTGTGGACCCTGGTGACTCTCTTTCTGTCTCGGTCTCTGTCTCTTTAACTCCCTTGCTCTGCCGTCTTCTGCCACTGTGCACAAGTGGGCGCGCGGGCGCGCGCACACACACGTGTAACAGACATGCAGTCACGTTCATGCATGCAGCATGCATGTACACACACACACACACACACACACACAAACATCCACATACGCTCACACCCATAATCAGTGCCTATTGAGTGTTCTTCCCGTGTCTCCTGCTCCAGTGCGGAGTGATTTTTCCATGGTTCCCTGTTGCTGTTTTCACTCAGGGCCGGTATTATCCTGCAGTTACCATTACACTGAGTTTTCCTCTACTGAATAGATACTGCTATACTACTGAATCCTATTCATCATCAAATATGCCAAATTATCATAATCAACACAGCCACACAGCCACAGCAGAGACAGAGACAGAGAGAGACAGAGAGAGAGACAGAGAGACAGAGAGACAGAGAGAGAGAGAGAGAGAGAGTGTTTGTTTGGTTGATCCAGGTCAGGTCTTAATCAAACTGCATCAGATCAGCAACAAGACCTGCCTCAGCACGTTTGACCATCAGACAAACCAAACAGCTCCTCTCTCTCTCTCTCTCTCTCTCTCTCTCTCTCTCTCTCTCTCTCTCTCTCTCTCTGTGTCTTCTGCTCTGTACAGAGCTAGAGAAAAACATGTTTCACAATCCCATGGCTGCAGGCCGGGATGAGGAAGATAGAGATAGAGCCTGTGACCGCAGTGATAAAATGAAGAAATCTGTTACTGTAAATACACTGAGTCTGTTACTCACTGATAACATGACATCTCCTTATGGCCCACTCAAAGATGTTCATTCAAACTGCCTCTCTCTCTCTCTCTCTCCCCCTCCTTCACTCTTGCCCTGCCTGGTGCTTTAAATAAAAAGAGTATGAAACAGAAGAGGTATGGAAAAGTACGGTGAAAAAAAAAACCCTCTAGAAAAAGGACAGTGTGTATAATCTCCTTTGGTAGGGCGTGGAGCGAGATTTTTATAACGTGTGGGAGATTCTTGAAACCTATGCATGGTTGAAATTCTGAGTAAAAAGAACATGTTTTTTTAAACTGCTGCAAAAGATAACCCTGAGGCAACAACCACTTTTATTGAAAAAAAAAAAAAAAGTTTAGGGAAAAATAAAAGCCATATATTTTGGCCTTTCTCTGAGATGCTAAAAACAATGTCTTTTCTTGTGAGAATGCACAATAACTTGGTTGAGCAGTGCCTTTGGGCAAAGGCTCCGACTATTTCACCACGTTCTCTATGATAATAGGTGTGTTTGATGTTTAAACAGAAAGATTCTGATGTCAGCTAAATGATGAGAGCCAATCACATTAACAGGTCCAGAAATGTCCACACGTTTGTGGCCAAACTGACTAAGTATCGGATAAACAGGACATTTCAAGAGGACACAAAAGGCAAAAATCTTCCTTCTCTCTGAGTGTGTTACGTAACCAGAAAAAAGAACAAACGTTAACACAGCAGAATTAGCGGTGTTAAAATCATGCTGAGAATGTGATTTGGGATAATGTAAATTTTTGTTGTTTTTCTTTTCTTTCAACCTTTTTCTGCCAACTTAACACAGATAAATAATTGATTAAGTGCGTAATCACCGCATAAGTCTCCCCCTGTGGGAAAGCCATCACACAGGGGAGAGAAAGAGAGAGAGCCCATGTTTCCACATTTGAGTAGAAAGGGATTTTATGATGTGTGCTATGAAAATGGGTAATGGCAACAAGCAGTTGGTATTAATTTTTTTCATAGTGAATGAGTGATTTCTGGAGTCTTTGGGTTATGTTTAATTGGTCCCCCTTTTCTTCTCTACTTTGAATGCCCAATTAATAAACGAATTACCTCAAAACCTTTCTCCTCGTACGGTAAATACTCAAGAGGACTGGCTCCTCAGTTCCGTTTGAAGCCTATCACTTACACTCTGCAGTCTAAAAGAGGTTCTGTTTAATGTGTCATATGAACAGGGTCCTTTGCAAAGACAGTTTTGAATGCTCATTAAAGAATGAGGTCTGGCACCATTCTGTTGGATCACCTGTCTGGACTGTACTATAGCTCACTGTTCTGCATCGTGAATGAACTTTTTAAAGACGCGAAATATCGAAATGGATTCGTAGCGCGGCTGCTGTTGCTCCGAACTGCATAAAATGAAGTAGTACAGGTGATTTTCTCTCTCTCTCTCTCTCTCTCTCTCTCTCTCTCTCTCTCTCTCTCTCTCCGGCGCCTGTAAGGTTCCTGTGTCTACCGTAAGCACTGATTATTTCAACCCTCTCTTCCTTCTTCCACACAAAGAGCCCCAGGCAGGACGGGACAGAAACAAACAAACAAACAAACAAACAAACAAGGGCGGAGAAGCCATAAAGAGTAGGGGAGGGGTTGGGGAGGGGGGTGTGGTGGGTGGGCAACCTGCTGCTTTAACATCAGTGATACCACAGATGTTTGCTATGACAGATCACTCTATAGTAAAGTAATGACTCATATCTTTCTAAAAGGAAATCTCAGACTCACAAGCCTCCTGCAGAACGACGTCTTGTTTTGAATTGGGCAAAAAAAAAAAAAACATGAGGAAATTCACAGAAGAATGAATCTCTGGCTGCAACAATCTTGATTACGGCCAGATAAACTGGACTCCCAAACTGGCCCCCCGGCCTCTGCGACTGGTTAATTAGTAAAGACAAGTGGACACGGACAAAGATTTCTGTGAAAAGATAACAGCTCAGGGGGATGACAAACCAGAGATAGAGAAGGCATTTCAGATGTGACAGCTGTAAAACCGTGAGGATAAAGAATTTGTTCCCACAGAAACGACAGCCCTTTTCAGAGTGACACAACAGAGGGGTGACCACTGCCTAACTGTGGGTTATCGATCAGAACATAGCAGGAACATCAATAAATACATTTTTATCATCATTATCGCCCTATGGATAAGACTGAAGATCTCTCTGAGGCTTTAACACCCAAGCCTGTCCACTCAGCTCATTTCGGTGTGTGTGCGTGCGTGTGTGTGTGTGTGTGTGTGTGTGTGCGTGTGTGAGGATATGTAAGTGCGTATGTGTATGAGTATATAGGTCTCCTCACACTGAAAACAGGACAGGTGAGAGAAAAGTCTGTCTCTTGGTTTTGTACAGACAGGAGAAAAATCAGTCAGCCCTGTTCACATTGCTGCCCTTAAACATGAGCACAGATTAGGTCCAGTGGAGGCGTGTGTATGTGTGTGTGTGTGTGTGGGGGGGTTAAATCCTTGCAATTCAGGTTTAACCTGTAACTAAATCCCCTTCCATTGAATCCAGTGCAAAAAAACAGAGCACTCACTGAGTTCTACACTGTATTTTAACGCATCTCTGAGAGAGAACCATAAACACGATGTGATCCATCTGACACTTTTCTCCAAACACTCTGCCTGAAGATTTACACTGATGATTCTTTTTGGCTACTTTTTACTGTGGGACCAGACAGATTTAACTTGTACTCAGAGGCCAGGATGGAGCAGTGAGGCTGAGAAGCTGTAGGCGTTAAGAGGGGGTGTGGCTAACATCCCTGACTGCCGTCTGTGAGTGGACGTTGGGAGGCCTGTGAGCGAGCCCCTTGTCCCGCGCGGTGAGAGCGGAGATGCGGCTAAGCCCTACCTGTAAATGACCCCGTGCTGGTGGAGAAACATGAGGGCAGAGGTGACCTCGGCAGCGTAGAAACGGGAACGGGCCTCGTCGAATTTGCGGGAACGCTGGATCTGAAACATCAGGTCCCCTCCGTTGACGTACTCCATCACAAAGAACAGACGATCCTGTGGAGGAGACAGGACACACACACACACACACACACACACACGTTAACATCCAGACACACACCCTTCTTTGAGGAAGGCAGTGTGAGTGCTGAAACCTCCTGTTCTTTGTCCTACAGTCTGTCTTCTACTTTGTTCATGATATGCGCTTTAAATCTGACTGCTTGGACTATCCAGTACTTGTGTTAATGAGTTTAGAGAAGTTTTCTTAAAGCAGGAAACGTATTTTTGCTTGGATTAATTCAAAACCCTCAACGTGGCAGAACCATTGGCTGATGTACTCATCGACGTGTTACTTCAGCAAAACAAGAAATTAAACAAAGAGGAAATCTTCTTTTATTTCATACATGCCCTCTTCAACACTTCAACTTGTGTGATCCTATGTTTTTTTGGGGGTTTTTTTGCACCTTGGGTCTAATAACAACGAAAGCTGTGACTGGCGACAAGGACCATCTGATCTTCGTTATTTCTGACTCACACACTGTTCTGAGGTCAGCCAGCTGCATTCCTGTACTCATCCAGTTCCATTTGTATTTGGACCGATACAATGTGAATAACGCCACTACATTCTTTCACTGTTCATTCCACAGAGCACGTTCCATAAGGACAGTCCAGTTCACTGAGGGTCAGTAAATCCATATCTCTGTATTTTTTGTAATGAACGGAAGATAAGAGTATGGATTCAATGGCACAGCAGGACACTTCCTTTCCTGAAAAGGCCGATATTAAATTCCTAACCTTATCCAAAAATAAACTCATGCTTCCTGATTGTACATCGGGAAATGGGAGGGGTGTATTTGATATGGAATTTATATGTAAATACTTCCAGACATCCTGCACAGTTCACTGTGTGAATGTATTCGAAAATACATAAACCTGTGATTTATAACAGCTGTAAAACGATACAACATCCCGAAAAACTGATAATAAGGAAAAAGGCTTGCAGTGAAGTCAGAGGGGAGTAAAAGTCCGGGAAAAGATCAATAACCTATTACTAGGCTAATAGGAAAACAACCCACGTGTGCACATAAATATGTGCACATAGATGCAAATGCACCTGTATGTTCAGAGCGTTACTGAGAAAGGGAACAACGCTTAATTCATCAGGTACTAATGACAGGGGTAGCAAATAAAATCTATTTTTTAAATCTACAGTATAGAATGTCAGAATTGTGACATTGTGCCATGTTTGTTATATGCCCTGTTCAACTGTGCTACAAAACACCTCCCACTAAATGTATTTCTTTGCTGTAATATCAGATATATTGATTTGTTATGAAGGAAAACAGAGTTTTGTGCTGTGACATAAACAACACAGAGAAGATGCAGTGTAACAGTCCTGTCCCCATCCATAACAGCGAGGTCAACCTGATGGGAACAGGTTCCATTAAGACACTACAAACTGTCAAATTACACCACACCGTGCCAGAAAAAAGGTGACAAGACTAATCTGTACAGCATTTCTACACACACACACACACAGGTCAGCTCAGTTTATGCACAGCGCTGGCCCATGACTTGTTCGTTTGTAAGGGTTTCTGACTCTCACGTGTGTGTTTTTAAGGGTTATGAACTACAGCACGCAGCGTGACAGAGGGACAGCTCCACTCTGGCTAAATGAAAGTCAAAAGACACAGGCAACACATTTTCTATGGGACTGTAAGGCACCGTAAAAATAACAGATAATTGCACACAGAACAAGGTTATTCAAACAGACCCGGCAAAGCATCGTTAACTGCAGCCACAGAGAGTGACACGGTCAGCAGAGAGGATCGTGGGTAACGACGCGCTCCACATTTTCAGACTGACACAAATAGATCAGTACAATGGCATTCTGATGGATGAAAGCTTTTCTTACGTAAGTGTACAAGAGTCTTTCAGCCCCCCCCACCCCACCCCATACCCCCGTCACCCTGTCAGACACACACTCTTTCGCTTTTTTTTGTGTCTCTTCTTCTGTGAAGGAATTTAAACAGGATGCTTAAATAGTTTGTATAAATGTGCCAAGAAATCTAAGGGCTGGACCCACCCAATCAAACGTGAACAAACATTTCCTGCTCCTAATGAGAAATGGACAAATAGTGTTTTCCGTTTTTGTTTCGGGGGCAGGCCGCAAGAGAATGGCTTTCTGATTGGAAGATATCATTCAGTGTCCAATCTGAGTCAAAGATCATTCAAAATGAACTTTATTAGTTTCGATATTACAGTGAGAGTAACAGCAAAGGTGTTAGCTGAAATGAGTTAACTTCTTTGTTTATTGTTTTTTAAATGTTCATAGATGCACAGAATAATGGGAGAGTTCCAACCAAGTTGTTAGAATGCAAGTTAAAGGAAAATCATAAGGGCCTCTGTAAGGTTTAAGATATGCCTCTGTGTGTGTGTGTGTGTGTGTGTGTGTGTGTGTGTGTGCAGCAGGGCAGACAGGCGTTGTGAGGAAACGTCTGTTTAGTCTCTGCAGGGCTTATATAATGCGTTATGAAAGGCATTTTCAATGGCTACTAATCTGAAGAACGCAGGTGCAAAAGCCTATTGGACAGGCTAGCCACTGAAAAAAAAAGCTGACAATAACATATATATGCAACACACACACACACACACACACACACAAAACCAAATCCACAAAAACTCAAAAACGCAAGTGCCTTACAACGATGAATGAAACAGAAGTATCTCTCCCCACAGTTCCTCACGAGCGCAAACTAACATTTCAGATGCTCATCTCCTTTAATGGGAATACACACACTACCCATATTACACTGGCAGCCAAACATACGACGGACAGCCAGAGCGATACAAAGCAAACAGTCGCATGATAACATCATGACCTCATTTCTGCTGTACATTCAGTGTTTGAACCAAACTGTTCCAGAACGTTCTACTGCCGTAACTAACGTGACTTCCACAACAAAATGTTAAGATCGAGGTGCCATTTTGTCTAGATCCTCATCCTCCATCTCTCTCTCATCTGCCTATTTCTTCATCTCTGAATATATCTGACCTTCCGCCCCAACCCCCCCACATGCACACACGAGCACACACACACACATGCACACACGCGTACACGCACACACACACATACAAACACACACACAAACACACACAAAAAAACCCCCAACTGCTATTCTCTAATATTTGTCTGGTGGAGGAAGGGTCACAACCCACAGTTAACACAAATACCACCTCCACTAAAACTCACTGTAACACACACACACACACACACACACACACACACACACAACTAATAGCCTTACGGCAATGTTTCACCTTTGTGCTTTTGTTCATCTAGCCTGTATGTGCATGGTGAAGCTGTTGTGAGAGAAAACAGGATGTATAATCAGAAGGTTAATGACCCTGGACACAGTGTGTCCTTAAATGTAACTTTACACCCATAATATTATCGCATAAACATACTGGCGTTCCGTTATAAAACCGGTGTCAAAAAACCTCCATGAAAGTCGCGTATGCACTCACACTCACCTGCAATCAGTCAACTGCTGCTATTTATAGACTATCCGAGGACGCTTTGATATTTTGACTCACGTCTGCCGTGCTTGGCAAAACCCTCATTTGCTAAATTGGTGTATACAAATTTCACTCTCGCTTGACTCACTTCAACTACAGCTTTTGATCCTTATCTAGCGTATAACACAGCTGATTTACCTGATGAAGGCTTTGATAGTAAAACGATCTGATTCAGATATGATGCTGCTGGTTAAGACCAAAAAAAATAATATATATATATATTTATATATAGTGCCCTGGGCAGAGCTGATAACTGCACTTATTTTCCTCCTGTTCTAATACATGCAGGTATCCTTCTCTGGATGAACAGAGAGGTTTTGAGTCATGGCACTGTGCAAAGCTCTCCTTCGTTTGAGATGCGTTTGAGTTTGCTTGGTCTGTCATTTCGACTCGTTGTGACCTAGTGAGCTATTTCTGAGCGTTCTGATTGGCTCCTGCTCAAGCTTGACCTTCTGTCCTACTCATTCTCTTCTTCCTTTGCTTTATTCTCAACAAATCAGTTAGCCCTTCGCAAGTATAATAATACTCTTTCACGCTCCTTCGCTTCGGCCCTGTTGTCTCACCTTCTTCTCTTTTTCTGCTCTCTCTCTCTCTCTCTCTCTCTCTCTCCCTCTCTCTCTGGTGAGCGAGCGTGTCAGATAGTGGCCCCAACAGGTCCTCTCTGAACAGTTGTGTAATGATATTTACATTTCTGCGCAGTAATTATGACTTGATAAGAGGCATAGCCACGATTCCAGAGCTGATTATGAGCAGAGCCGGGGGTTCAGTTAAAGTGCACCACCAGTCCGCTGCACGGTCGCCCCAAACCCCGCCCCTTCCCATACCCCCCTACCCCCCCTCCACCCCCTTCACCCTCCCAAACCCTATCCCAACAGCTCTGTCCACCCACACCAGCTACTCTTCATCAATATTCTTCATTCTCTCATCTGTTTTCTTTCCTGACTGGTTGAGCATTCCTTCTCTCCCTAATCACAGGGGCAGTGAGAGAAAACAGTATGAAGAATATGTATAGGCAGAGAGGAAAGGAAAAAGAGAGAGAAAGAGAGAGAGAGAGAGAGCAAGAGAGAGAGAGAAAGAGAGAGAGGGAGGGCAGAGGATTGGGGGCTTTCGGTCATTACAGAGCGAATTTAGGGAAAGAGATAAAACAGAAAGATAAAAGATGAGGGGAAAACAGGATGGGGAAAAATATACGAGCAGAGAAGGATAAGAGGCAGAGAAGATCCTGGGAAAAATAAAGAGTCCAACACAGACGTACATACACTTATACGTATGCACACACTCAAGTAGGGAGAAACCTCAATATGCTCCCATATGCTATACTCTGTGATGTGTGTGTGTGTGTGTATGAGTGTGTTTGTGCAATGTAAAGATTATATAGATAGCACACACATTCCTGGTGTGTTGCATGAACATGTGAGCCCCTCATGAAGAACCTCCCATCCTTGCTACAGTCTGCAGAAAACTCTAGAAAAACGCCTTAGTCAAGCAAGCTGACTAAAGAGATTAGCTCTGCCAGTCACGGTTTTTTTCCACTGCTGAGCCCGTTTTGTCTTTGATATGGTAAGTTGTGTCATCAAAGCTCTCATTAAGAACAATCTTAACCATTAGAAGCCCAGTGACAAGCCTCAATTCTTCACTGAGGGATATATTAACTTTACCACACCGCCTCCTACTGGAGAGCCTCTGTCACTTTGTCAAGAGCTACAGTTGGCTTATAACTTTGTTCTGAAAGAACCCTGCCCTCTGCTGGACAAATAAATGAAGTACAGGGACAAATCACAGCTTTGTTTTGTTTTGATTAGCTTTGTTTTTCCTTTTTTTTTTACCATTCAATCTCTCTTTCATTCTTCAAGCACTACAACACACTACCTCACACTGCAACACACTGCATTGTGTTGTTACGCAGTACTATACTGTCCAGTGGTTTAAGTACCTGATGTGAAGTTACTATAGAGTGACTTTATATTTTTCTGTGTAATGTGGTCTTAGATGTGATTTGCACTATACAGTACATCTAAACATCTAAAGCACCTTATGAGAGCCAGCAACACAAGGGGCTTACTGTTCACTTCTGTAAGGAAACTAATGACAATAAAGTGGAACAGAACTAGATCAAACCTAAGCAAGACGAATTGAACTGTGCTGAATTGAACTGAACTGAACTGAACTGAATTGAATTGAACTGAACTGAACTGAACTGAACTGAACTGAATTAAATTGAATTGAATTGAAATGAACTGAACTGAACTGAACTGAATTGAATTAAATGGAGCTGGACTGGACTGAGGGTTTAAATTGAACTGAGGGGTTGAGAGAGAGCAGCATTAGTTTGTAGACTAGTTGGAGTATGGACTGACAGACTTATGGTTTGTAGACTGGTTGGAGTGCGGCTGTGACAGGCTTATGGTTTGTAGACTGGTTGGAGTGTGGAGTGACAGACTTATGGTTTGTAGACTGGTTGGGGTGTGGCTGTGTCAGGGTTATGGTTTGTAGACTGGTTGGAGTATGGAGTGACAGACTTATGGTTTGTAGACTGGTTGGAGTGTGGAGTGACAGACTTATGGTTTATAGACTGGTTGGAGTGCGGCTGTGACAGGCTTATGGTTTCACTGAGTACTGTACCTTAGTCTGAAAGCAGCAGAAGAGCTGAGTCAGGTAAGGGTGTTTCCTGGCTAACGCTAAGATGCGTTTCTCTGTTAGTGTGCAGTCCACATCGTCATCTTGCAGGATCACGTCTTTCTTCAACACTTTCACAGCATAAACTTCGTCTGTTCCTTTTAGCTCTGCAAGCATAACCTACGGAGAAGAGAAGAGAAGAGAAGAGAAGAGAAGAGAAGAGAAGAGAAGAGAAGAGAAGAGAAGAGAAGAGAAGAGAAGATTTTGAGTCATACATTACGGTCATTACCACCCCTGATATCTTATTCACAAATGCTGATTGGTTGCATGTTCTAAAAATGCAACCAATTATAAAGCGCTTCCACGATCACATGATCCATCGAGTCACCTTGCCAAAGCTGCCTTTGCCCAGGACTTTGATGAAGTTAAAGTCGGACAGGTTCATCCTCTTCGTTTGGAGGGGTTTGATGTCTCCGTTCTCCCTACCCTCCATGAGTGTGCTCTGACCTCCACAGCCAGATGAAGAAGACGAGGAGGAAGACTTGTGCTCCTGTCCACGGTGGTCGAGCGACAGAGCCTTACGAATGCTCTCAAGCTCTGCTAGTTCTGTCAAAGACAAACAGCCTCAGAAGTACTGCCATTATCATACTCGTATAGGGTTGTGTGTGTGTGTGTGACACAGAGAGAGCGAGAGAGAGACAGAGAGACAGAAAGAGAGACAGAGAAAGAGAGAGAGAGAGAGAGAGAGAGAGAGAGAGAGAGAGAGAGAGAGAGAGACAGATTATTACCCTGGTCACACGGTGACGTGGGAGCAGATTTGCAGCGGTCTTCTTCAGACGGGGGAATTTCCGCTGTCGACTGCTGGGGATCCTGCCCTGGAGTCAGCTAAAGGGAATAAAAACCCCAACATCTATGTCACCACTGCGCATATCATCATCATCATCATCATCATCATCATCACCATCACCATCACCATCACCATCACCATCATCATCATCAACATCATCATCAACATCATCATCATCAACATCATCATCACCATCATCAATATCATCATCAACATCAGCATCAGCATCAGCATGAGGGTCCTATGAGACATGCTACTCCAGATCCAGGCTCCATCCCCACCTTTTTCCTCCTCTGCGTACTGTTGGAAATCTTGTCTGGCGTCACACCCAGATCAGACAGCACTTTAGCAATTCCTCTGGCATCTACTCCACAGTTCGGCGCCACATTACTCTCACAGCGCCTGTGTACATTCATCTTACACACTGACAAACACACACACACACACACACACACACACACACACACACACACACGCAGATTAAGAACACCGCAGACTATCTTGACAATCACTCTTTAAATGACTACGTTTCCCATAATGCCTCACCTTTGCACTGCAGGCCTTGCCTCAGAAGGCCCCACAGCAGGGAACCGCAGTGGTCACAGAAGGTGGGGACCTTGTAGTTATGAATACTGAACTTGTGTGGCATGTTGACACTGAACCGCTGGGAGCCCACCTGTGAATGACATCACAAACATCCGTGTGAACTACATTTCCCATGATGACACATTTCTCACTCCAGGGGGAGGTTTCGGATCTGTTCTTGATGATCTCAGATGTAATTTTGCTCCTGTGGGACTGAGTGCTGGAGGCTGTATATTCTCCTCACCTCCTCTGGAAGGTCATCCTGCTTCTTCATCCCTGCACACTTTGTAATGATGAGCTCGTGGCATCGTTTGTGGACAACACAGGTGCACACTGGGAAAGGGAAATAAAATAAACATATATCAAAACAAACCCCGGTGCATATTGACTGAGACCAAAACGCCTGATATTCTCAGTAGACTGACATTCAAAATGTTTATGATCATTTATTATTTTCCCAATTAAGATATACACAATTTGTTTTGGACAGTTAGCAATACATGAATTGAATTTGGAGTTCAAAGGACTAAGTTGTATTGTCTTAAAAATGTTTTGTAACAGTTGTGCCCTGCAGATAGTTAATGCTAAACAGGGAGAGACATGTTTGACTGACCTTGACATTGGTAGCCCTGTTTTCCTAAGACACCCCTGTAGAAACACAGATAAACAGCATGTGTTTGACAAACCACATCACACACTCTGTCACCAGATAATACAGACTCTATTAACAATTTGCTACAGTTGAAGAACGTTGCCAGGATTCTGCAGGCCTAACTTTGACCAGCAGAGGGTGCTGTTTGGCTTAAATGAGACATTCCTAAAGGTTTGGTGGCACTGGTGGAGGGGACAAATGACTACATTGTTTGGAGCCTGTAACAACCAAATTATGTACTACATACATACAGTGACACTTTTTTTTCTTACTAGATGTGCAAATACTTTATTTACATATTTTATCAGCACAAACATGAGGATCAAGAAAGCAACAAAGTGTTACTACGGTTGCAGGGACTAACAAAGGCAAGATTGTCAAAAAACTCAAAGCAAATTAAAATCTTCATTTTGGTATCAAATGGATTATGATATAAGGTAAAAGACAGAAAAAAGAACAGAAACAGACAAAAAGCCAGAAGAGGCAAAATGAGGAAGAGAGAGAGAGAGAGAGAGAGAGAGAGAGAGAGAGAGAGAAAGAGAAAGAGAAAGAGAGAGGGGGAGAGATATGAGGAGGGTATAGGATGGGATGAGGTTTTGTCATGCAAGGAAGCACTGACCAGATGAAGTCTCGGCAGTGAGAGCAATAAGTAGGCTGCCGCAGATAAGTGGCCATAAACTTGTGTCCGTTAACCTGGTGGACCCGCCTCCGGACCGCCCCCTGGCGTTTCCGTGGCCGCATGCGCTCACGGAACACTCGTTCTTCATTTTCATTGGAGGATGCAGCTGTCAAAACGGAGACAGACATTGAATGATGAAATCAGAGAGCACAGAACACAATCCTAAGAAAACACAAACATCAGTTTACTGGAACGTTACCACGCTGCCATGGAGACCTGCAATGCTACGCGTTTTTCATTTAGGTGACGCTCTTAATTGAGTTAGATCGTTCATCCACCGATGTGACACAACGACCAGATTAATACGGCAGATAACCTGAACACTCATACACACTTCACACTGTACGAATACACACCAGTCCCTGGAATCTCACTGCATTATAAGCATCAAGCTCCTACCCTTAGCTCTTACTTAAAGACCATGTTTTCTGGTAGATGCATCAAGTTGTGCTGAATTTGCAAAGTTTGAATTTCTTTCTTCAACACACACACACACACACACACAGACACACACACAGATGTATACGCCTAAACATATGCACATAGACAGACGCACACACACACACACACACACATACGTACACACACACACCCTTTTTAAAAACAGAGAGGTACTCTCTGAAGCCCGTGTCCTCAGGTTAACTTGGTCTTTTTTGCGTTCGCTGTGCAGCAGGAACAAACGCAGCTTTGATTCCCCTGCTCATCTCTCCAGGGTCTCTGGGCCCTTCTGAGGAGCTTCACTAATTGAAGCGTGTGCGTGTCGGTCATAAGGGGGACAGACGGCCAGGATCACCTGACTCCACATGTGACCGTCCCACCCCTGGGCATTCCACAGGTCAGGTGATGAGTTCTGGACATACGAACCCCAATCAGAAAAAAAAAAAAAAAACCCAGAGTCTAACAACCATGAAATCATATTCCCGCTCCGATGCATGTGTCCCAGCCGTGAACGCTCAGAGTGAAATCCAAATGAATATGAAGGGATGAAATGCCTGGCTGGCTTTTCAACGCTCTTTCTCAGGGAGACTTGTTTTTGTGTCTCTGAGTACTGTTCCTCACCTTGATCGGGTGAAACTTCCTCTGTCTCTACTGTCATACTATCTCTCTCACACACACACACACGCACTCTCTCTCTCCCTCTCTCTCTCTCACACACTATCTCTCTCTCCCTCTCTCTCATACACTCTCCCTCTCTCTCTCCCTCTCTCTCTCTCATACACTTTCTCTCTCTCTCTCTCTAACACAGACACAGACACACTCTCACTCACACTCTCTCCTGCACACACACACACATGCACACTCTCGCTCTCTCTCTCTCTCTCTCTCTCTCTCTCTCTCTCTCCCTCACACACACACACACACACACACACTTTGTCTATCACTGGAGGGTGGGTTGTCTATAGGGGGTGCAGTGTGGAGGTGATTACTTCTGGGAACTCCCCTCAGGGCAGACACAGGCCCCATTGAGAGATGACACAACGTACAATTACCATTCCTGAGCTCCTAGGATAAGCTCTGTGTGTGTGTGTGCGTGTGTGTGTGTGCGTGTGTTGACTGTGTCATATCAAAGGCCGTAAGGTCTTTGAAAGGGGACATTGTTAGGCAGCGTGGAGCAGTTGTAAGGGTGTGTGGATACTGGTGTAAATGTTCTTCATAGAAGACCCCACTCGTTTGTTTAAAGCTCTGACCTGAAACATTCACCCTGACCCTAAACACACCCACACTGCAGTCCTT
>NC_044499.1:48255814-48290814 GCF_902362185.1 Chanos chanos | reverse complement strand
AAACACACACACACGCGCGCACACACACGTAAGAACACACTGAGTGAGACTGTATGCATTATTAATAAAACATCACACAGGGCCTAACTGTGCATAATTCATGATAGAAAGCAATAATGAGATCTTTTGAAGTTGTGATTGGAATTCCTTTTGAATAAATACTTGTCCACAGAGGCTACACAGAGGTTTTAATTTAGTCAGCCACAACAGGGGAAAAAAAAAAACAGCGTTCTGACGAAACAAAACAGTCGTTTAATAATAAAGCACGAGGTGCAAAAACAAAAGAAAACAGGGATCGTTCAATAATCGGTGACAATTAACGACACCATTTACCATTTCGGCAGGACACGAGCCCACCAACATTGTGCTATTTAAAAAAAAAAACAAAGTGCAGTCGCATGCAAATAATAATGAGTTCTTATCTTTCAAACACAGACACAGACACAGGCAGATGGCGATAACTGGTAGATGGTGATAGGTCACTGTGTGACTAAGCTGACGGCGGCCTTGCTTCGGGTCTGTCCTACGCCGCTCGTGTCGGCGATCAAGACGGCGGAGAGGTCTCTCCGCCCGGACCGGGTCAGAACACGACGGCTGCACAGAAATTCGCATTTTAATTGAGGAGCTCGAAACGGTTCAATTACAGGACAAGACCCCATGCCTGTTTTTTTTTTCTTTTTCTTTATTCGTTAAACCCCCCTCTTCCTCGCCGGCAATCTATCCATCTTTTTTTCTGTCCATTCTCCATCGCGTTACGTACTGAAGATTACACAAACGATCTTTTTAAGTCAGGATGTAGCGTGGATGTATGTGTAATTGCAGGCCCTGGGTGAAACTAAGTGGGAGTGAGGGTGTGTGCGTGTCAGTGGTGGAACAGAAGAGATACGCGCTTGCATGAGAGATGAGACAGCAAGCAAGATCTATGTTTAACTGAATATATGTATTCATATGCGGGGAATATGGAGGCAAACTGTATATGAGAAAACTGTGTGTGTGTGTGTGTGTGTATTTGGGTCAAGCATAGAGAGATGCAGCCCTGCCGTGTGTGTGTGCCCGTGTATGTGTGTGAGTGTGTGTGTGTGTGTGTGTGTTTCGTCTCCTGGAGTACCTGAGCTCTCATATGTCACTGTTATTGTTCTTTCTCTCTGAGAGGACATATGACATGTTCCAGGTGACCTGACATCAACGCGTGTGAAAGTGAAACAGTCTGCACTCCCACGCCCTCATAACACACACACCACTACACGCACACACACACACATATACACAAACACACACACACATATACACAAACACACACACATACACACACACATATACACAAACACACACACATACACACACACATATACACAAACACACACACACACACACACACATATACACAAACACACACACATACACACACATATATACACAAACACACACACACACACACACGCGCACACACACACATATACACAAACACACACTCACACGCACACACTCACAGACTGGTGCACAAACACAGACACACACACACACACACACGCTGGCACACACATACAAACACATTTAAAAAGTTCTGATGTCTCATCATGACTGCTCATAAGGATATTTCCCTTTTCTTCCTGGGTCTGAGAACACTCTAACTCTGTATTATTCTACACACTCCACTGAAGCAGTGAGACCAAGTCTGGTGCAATGGAGGTGAAGAGAGGAGCTATGTGGAAAAGTATTGGCAGAGTGTAATTCCTCCCACTAAAGCATCTGTAGTCGTTTCTTTGCTCTTTCAGTGACTCACTGTCAAGGGTGGACACTAAGTATGCATGCTTACGCTCATTAGTTTATCCTTAAGGGCTTTAAGTTTTACAGTTAATTCACTTAAGTCAAGGAACTTCGGTTTTTGAATACTTATGCTTTTAATGCGTTTATTGTATTTGAAACTATTGTAATTTTGATTACCTACACAGTTCTGAGACTCTGAGAGAGAGTGTGTTAATGTGACACAATGTGAAAAGTACACACATTGAAAAAAAAAGGTAAAAGTATAAGTAAAAGGTCTAAAAAACGTACTATTTTGGAAGACTACATGCACTGTGAAAAAAAAAGAAAGAAAGAAAAAGTGCTTTTTTAAAAAGTAATGATGTATTTGTATTTCATGTCCATCTCTGGTCAATTTCCATTGCTATCCCCTGACACTGAATGGACTAGTTCTGTCTTTTAAAGATTTCAGGAGGGAGGCTAATCTGTGCTTGAGTGAAATCGGAGACTTCCTCTGCAGTCGGGACAGGTCTGACTGCAGGATCCCCTGGCTCTCGGGGCAGGATAAGACAACTGAGCTGTGCTTTTGGAAGTCTGACGTTTTCAGCTCTTCTGAAGGCTCTTCTAAACTTCCATATCAAATCAACTAAACAGCTAGGTACAGGGCTACATTTGAGACTGCATGATTCCAAGCTAGCAAATCTGCAATTACCTACAGAAATCACAACACCTCTGAAAACACTGAACGTGGTTTTGAACACATTTGGAATGAGACGTTCATTAGCAAGACGCACAGACAACACGTTTCTCGTTTTCGGTGACAGAGCTGAGAGTTCTGATTAACACCCAGAGCCGACACGCCTGGCAAGAGTGCGGATGAGAGTTACCGTGGCAACCGAGTGCCAATGAGGGGATGGAGCCTTAAGAACACTCTGGCCTACTTGTGTAGCTCGATGAGGGAAAAAAAAAGGGGGGGGGGGGGGTCAGGTGATGTCACTGTCTGGCAACGACAGAACCAAACGGTCACTGATATTGTACGCGGAGACGATGGTTAAAGAGTTAAAGAGGTTAGATACAAAACCGAATAAGGAAAATCAGCAAATGTAAATGACAGCATAGCAGCATTAAGTTAACGGCACATCTTTACACGGTCAACAACTTGCGCCCCGACCAACAGGTGAGACGAGGTTAAACTCTTTAGGTGAACACTATAAATTACCACCGGGTGGTTTAAACGCAAGTGTGCGAGTTTCAGACAGACACGCTCTGAGAACGACGAAGCTACAAGCTGTCAAAGGAAACTACAGAATAAAACACACAGGCTAGAAGCCTGGGAGAGAAGGTACAACAGAGGAGGGGGGGGGGGGGGGGGGGGGGGGGGGGGGGGGGGGGGGGGGGGGGGGGGGGGGGGGGGGGCGGGGAGAACATGAAAGAAGGACAATAAGAAGGCGGCTAGAAGCGTGAAACAAAACGAAAGCTTGAGTGGGCGACCGTGCTAAAAGATCAGCGGTACGCGGTGCGGCTATAGCTCCAAACAGAAGCACCATCTCACAGCCACCTCCACCCTCAGCTCCCTTCCCCACCTTTAGGACGACCTTTCGCTAAGAGCCTGGCAATTGAGGAAAGAGATATCTTTTGTGGATAAGGACCTCTCTCTCTGCTGATAACAGGAGCGTGGCTGAACTCAGGCAATCTGCATTCCAGCGAAGCGGTGAGGGTTAGACGCTCCATAAAGAGACTGATGGAAGGGGTTTGTGAATTATTCAAGTCGCTCCGAGCTCAAAGGACAAAGACTGCGAGCCATGTCGCTGTAGCATCTGAGCCCCATTACCAGAGACATAGCGCTGGGCTCCAATTACACCCTTCACTAGATCCTACAGGGACGGCAAACATGTGCTGCTGAGAACACCTCGAGCAGCAGGTCTGAGTGAGATGCAGTATCACACACACACACACACACACAGAGAGAGAGACACAGAGAGAGACACACATATACATGTCAAAAAGGGCCATACGTGAGAAAAGCTCTGATTAGTTGCACCCACATTCTGTCATCACTTGTGGCTTTACGTTTGTTGAAGTAAAAGGAAAAAAAAAAACAGGGACATCATGAAGCAGAGAAGCCACAGACACAGCCACAAACATTACACAACCCTACTGTCTTCTCTTTTTTTCACTGCTCAGAAGCTTCAGTTCTTACTTAGACAACGTCTCCAGATTCACCCTCCGGAAGCTTGGTTAAGGAGCCTCAGCCAGGAAAGACTCGTCCATCGCATGCTATTTTGATTTATTTTCCAGGATTCAGTCAAGTTCACATCTAAATACAGAAATGACCCTGGCGTGCGGTCCTCAGAAGAGGCAGAGCTGTCTGATGCATGAGTGTGTTACATGGCAAGCTGGTGGGTGTTTTCGATTAAGAGGCATACACGTTATGAGAGCACTGAACCTTTACCTGAGCGGCAAAGGGTGTGTGGGAGTGTGCGTGAATGCCGTCTCAAAGAAACTCCCTCAAGTGGATTTTGTGCTATTCAAATGTGTGGGTAGATTTCTGGACGACCGGCTCCGGGTTACATGAGTTTAATATTTGGCTGTCCAGACATAAACGTACTACTGGCTAAAACACATTCATCTTCTGAGCTTTCAGACTGAATCTAGATACAGGGTTTCCCCTTCAACGTCACATTTCTGTCCGTCCGTATCCGAAGGTTCGGTGTCTTGAGCATCGGTGAGAGGGAATGGAAGCTGGTGGTGAGAGAGAGAGAGAGAGAGAGAGAGAGAGAGAGAGAGACAGCCCTGGCCGCTTTGCAGACAAGACGTATCAGAGGACAGAATTAGAGGGGGGTAGGGGGTAGGGGGTAGGGGGTTGGGGGGGGGTTGGGGGGGTGTGGCAGAGATGAAATTGATTTCCCCTCTCTCCCTCTCCAGTGCCTGACACACTTACAGACTGAGCTGCCTGCGTAGAGAGGAGGAGATTTACCGATGCACTGACATGATCAATAGAAACTAACCTTTCCATAGATGTCTAACGAGTACATGCACTAGCTTTTCCTACTGGAGCACTCCTGCCAGGGAAAGATTACATAACAGAAATCCAGCTCATAATTCCAAGCATGATTAGAATGCAAAATCGGTTCAATCTATCAATTTTAATATCTATTTTTTTCCGCTGTCCCTAGAAATGCAGCGCAATAGCTAGACCCATGAAAATGAAACATAATTAAAACATGGTTTATTATTTAAAATTGGCAGATTGAAGCTCCAGCTGCAGGCTATACAATATGTGTGTGTCTGTGTGTGTCCGTGCGTGCGCGCGCGTGCGAGTGTGTATGCGCGTGCAGTTGCATACGTGTGTGTTTTCCATTACTTTATTACTGTTCAAACCAAATAGTTCGAGAGAGTAACGACATGAATGCTTTTAGTTTTGCACAGCGGTTATCTGGGACACTAATATAGGCCTACGATACTGTAAAAAAGGCTAGGACAGTGCAGCTTAAATATGATTATGCATGTGATGCCACTGTGTGACACAACTGTGGATCGAACCTCGTTAGCCTTGTCCTTTCCCTGCCCAAACAGTCTCGACTCCCCTAACCATGAGGTCGCCGCATCTGGCTGTACGCCAGTCCCACCAACCAATCAATACTGGTTTGGTTAGATGTTGAGAGCTGCAGCATGGAACCTTGTTTGGGCCCTGGTCGTCGTACATGGTAACAGCGAGATTTTTGTGACAAATTGTGCGCTCCACCCCTCTCAAGATGCAACGAACATGTTCGGTCTTGGACACAAGCTCCACGTTACAGCGCAACTGGCTAAACTAACTATGCAGGTGATAAATATGTAGTTTCTAATGGTTTGAGAGGCGTGTCATCTGTCAGTATGAAAATCTGAAAACCAGTTTCCCGTGACATACGTTGTGATGGCTGTTCTCTGATCCAACGGCTAAATAATTCGTTTGTTGACTAGCGGGAAAGCCCCCAGAGCGTGAGAACTCGTGGGAGAGACATTGGACTGGGATATTAGACCTTTATGAGCGATAGCCGCTACGGTTCTGTCACCACAAATAAATGATGTTATCAGCCTAACGACGTGCTTAATCAATGGATGGATAAAACACATACCCAGTCTTCGAAGTGTCTACTACCGTTCTGTAGTAAGTCTTCAAACTGGATAGTACAGTTAGCCACAAAATCGTCGTAGCCAATTGGGGCGTCATGAAACACAGACAGTTCAATCTTCTTCCCGTCGTAAACCTCCGTGACGAATTCGTCATTCCACGCTGGGCTGTTGGTCTTCTGCTTTGTAGAGGTCTGGCCCACGCGTGAATCGTCCACATTGAGCGCAATATATGTGTCCAACAGAAATGTTTGGGTCTTTGGACCGACAGCATGCCGTAGTGACCATGCGGTAGGCTTTAAGTCCAAAGCCTCACAAACCTTTATCTTCAATAACCCGTTAAAAACCACCATAGTGATGCTGATATTATGAACCTATTATACTCCCTTTATAAAGACGAAAGGGAGAAATAAACGTTTAAAAATCACAGATTTTTAATTACAAACGTTCTTTTTACATAAAGGTGGCATCACTTGTTCTGCATAATGCATTGATGATGCATTTAGATATTGGCGATTAGGCTACGGCAATATTCCCATTTGCTCTTGCGACATCCAATAGTCTAGATGCGCGCCTGTCCATGTAACGGAAAACAACAGTCTCGTTACACACTATGGAATCAGCAAACACACACTCAAATGGGATGCAAAACAGTCTCGGGAGAAATAAAGGATTCAGTGGTCTTGTTTATGCGTAAGGTCCGTCGTTTATACGATTGGAAACATACGTAAACAAGCGAATTCCCTCTGTCTGGAATAACGTTCAGCTGTATGTCGTCAGTGGACAGTGATTTCTGAGCAAGTGAAGCTTAAGGGGAAAATGACCCGACGAATAGACGGTCACCGGATTCGCCAGAGTGCAAGCAATGAGGAAAATATCCCACACGTTACGGTCCCCAGCACCGCTGCTCTTCCAAGTATTCGTCTTCCTCTGGGCGTTGTGTGAGAGAACGACTCCAGTCACCCCGCCTATGCATTTGTGAGTTTTCGTTCTCGTTTCGGTTGCTTTCGAACTGCCGGGTGAAAACTGATCTCAGCCACACTAGATTGTGTTTTTTTGTAGCGATGAACGTTCACGAGCAACCGTTAAGCTGCTTCCCTGTTCACTCGCCTCAGCTCCGGTCGTTTCCTGCAACCTACCTCTCTGTTCCCACTCCCTGAGCGCTAGTCCAGGAAATGCGCAAAACACGTCAGTTGATTTAAGCCGCGCCGCGTCCCCTCTACGTCGGATGGGGGAGAGTGTGTACAGGCGAGGAGAGTAGCATTGTAGACGGGAGGGGGAGACTGGAATGCACCCGAGGGTGTGGATCAGTGATGTGCGCGTTTGCCGGGCAAAGGCGGGCAATGCCAAAATATCACATGCTACACAGCCTCTTTGATAAATCCTAACCTGCAGGCCACATCGACCTGTGGACCTTGTGTTGTATAAAAGAGAACACATCAAGAGAATTTCTAAATTTCGAACTCAATGTGAAACAAGCAGCGGCAAGCACGCGGCGCAGTATAAAAATTCAGATGGTACCGCCAAACACAGGCAATTTCTGAACAGATGTCGACGGTGTTTTTTCTTTTTTTTTCCCCCATTGTAATTAACGTTTAGAAGTATCGTCCATTCGTTCCAGCACACAAAGCAGATAAAATATCTCACTCGTTATCCAAGAGTATCGTTTGCTGTTCTTGAGCATCATTCACCTGTGACATCTGTACACGATAGGCGCTCTAGCAATTCGTAGGTTTTTCAAAACATTCATAGATTACACTCTTGCCATAGTAGTTTCATGTCTTAGACCATGAATATGAATGAATGAACATGAACGCATGAACTCAGAACCAAAGAAAGCAAAAAGTGACTAGTTGCACTGTGTTTTTTCGCGTCATAGGTTTAGCATTGGCTCAAGGCTTGAAGAGAAGGCTAAGTTTATAAGAAATGGGAGCAATGAAGAAAATAAGAAAAGCAAAAACCTGAGACAGTTTGTCAAGGGCTAGTTATCTGGTGAGAAAATAGAAGCTCTAACCCAAATGTTGAGAAACGGAGGGGTCTGAAGAAATCAGAACAAAAAGCAGAAATGGTCAGTCAATATACTATCTGTAACACCACTTGTTAGAGAGAACAAGATACACACACGTGCACGCATGCAGCCGCACACACAAACACACACACAAAATCAAACAGGACGTTGAAATATCATTTTAGATGTTACTTTGTCCAGAATTAAAAATTCAAATATCCTTAAGTAACTTGGTCCAGGTTGGTTAAGTCAAGGTCTGTGCCTGGGAAACAAAAACATTAACTGTTGATAATCTGATTGTTGATGAAGGAGATTTGCGTGTCATTTAACCACATTTTGCATTTGCAAGTTTGCAGGAACTCTTTGCAATGCTCAAAAACAAACAAAACAAAACTAAAAAAAAAAAAAAAAACCCACATTACATAAATAGGACATAGTCAGTGTACTCAGAAGGAAAGCAAAACATGGCTTCAAATGAAACAGATATAGAGAAGCAAAGCTGCGCTCTAATGTCCCAACCGAAGTTTGTGTTTACTGTTTGTGTGCTTGTTTTTTTTTAATATATGAGTTTGGTACAAATGAATGTACCGGCTCTGACAATCTGAGATGAGGTCAAAGATTTAAGAGTACGACGGATCCTCTTTTGTACAATGGCGACCTCTAGTGTTTGAAATGAGGCCTAGATTAGAATTTTAAAAATGCATCTCTCCCTGCAGGAGGCCAAAGGGATTGACATTATGTGTTTGACTATGACTGACCAAAGCTGTGTAGAACTTAAGGTCATTTAACAGAGCCTTTCAATTTTGTCCTTATTCTGATGGTGTGGTGACTTACAAGTGACATACCATATGCACAATGGACAGAATTAAAGCTTTTTATAAGATTTTCATAAGTAACACAGAAGCATCGTAATCCTAACCCAAACCATATTCAAATAAATACTTTGGCACATTTTGTTTTAACCATAACAGAGGCATTCCGGGACGACTAATAGAAACAATGTTCCAATGTTGGGACCAGTAAAAAGCCCCCATGAGGTCTTCATTTGTCAGATATTTATATTCTCACAGAGACATTAGGTTCACATGATGCCAAGACCACACACACACACACACACACATACCTATACACACACACACACATACCTTATACATACATACACATACACACACTCTCACTCTCTCTCTCTCTCTCTCTCTCACACACACACACACAGAACAAATTCTCTCTCACATACATACATGCACAGACACGCACATACACACACATACGTGCACGAACAGCCAACACGCTGTCTCTCTCTGTCACTCATACATTTTTGTGAAATGTACTTTAAAGTTCACCTAGAGGTTTAAATGCACATGAGTTCATAATCAACACGCTATATGTTGCGATTAACAGTGCTCACCCTAGGAATGGCCCAAAATCGCCTCGGTTTATATGTAAAAGATTTCAGCTCCTACAAACACTTCTGAATTGAAGTGAACTGAATAGTCTAAAAACTGTGAACTCTCTGGCCCTGTCACCTCTCACCCCCAGACACCCCTACTTATAGCAAAGGTAGGTGTTTAAAGCAAAAAAAAAAAAAAAAAAAGTGTAAGTGTACATTTATAGCATAATACTGACATGCACCAGGCATAATTATTCTCCATGACCAAAATATATGGGCAATAAGAAAATCAGACACGTAAAAAAAAAAAAACAATGCAAAATTCAATCACAATGCAAGCGGTTTATGAATGTCACCTAATTAGCTCCAACACATATGCTCTTGCGGAGTCTCACAAATTCACACGCCTCTTCTCATGATTGTATTATTTTCGTGTTTTGTGCTACTGTAAACGTCTCCAGGGGTTTCGTATAATGGTCTGTTTTGTTTGTTCCTTCACGTGGACTTTGCTGAGGACAGACACACAGTCTTTCTTCATTGTTTTTTTTGTTTTGTTTTTTTTTTGGGGGGGGGGGTTTACCTTTTACATGTTCATTGCTGCTCCACTGAGCTCTGGATTTGGCTGGTTCCTTAATCAGCCTTCACAGGGCCCAGAGCTCTTTGGCAAGAGGTCTCCTCTCCCTGCAGACCTGTTCATATTAGCCATGTATTTCATTTAACACAGGTATTAAAGGCACATCTGAGTACAGTAGGGTGTAGTGAGTTGTTGTAGTGTCAATCAGTTAATTTTTTTTTCATTCAGTGACACAGACATTCCAGTAGATGGCGCTGAAAGCTGTGTGTATCTGTAATCTGTTCCACTGTTCACTCAGAAAAGTCTTGTTGAGGGACTGTAGACGTCTTCAAAGTTAATGTTTCATCTGGATATCACTGAGACTTGAACAGGTTTTTTTTATCACTAACTCACAGTAAACATGAGGATGTCTCCATTTACAACAACTTTGAGAAAGGGGGAGAAAAAAGTAAAATTATCATTGGGACAGTATGACAGAGGCTGTAATTGGTTCACGCGGCTCCAAAACTACTTCCAGCTTCTCAGGTCATGGCCCGTAAGGGCTGGGTGCTGCAAAATTTCACCTTTCCATTTACTTAAGTATGAGGACACTGTGACCATTCACTTGTACTAACTGTTCAGTTAATTGACACTAACTGGAAAAACAAACAGCACTGAATTTGGATTTAAGGACCAGAGTTGAGTATCCATGAGACCATCAGCTCACAACAGAGTGCAGTTCCACTGGGATCCCAGAGTAGGCAGTGTTTGTCCGTTTTAGTTTGTGGTTAGGGGGTTCAGTCAAATTAAAAGAGAGGATAATGTAGGAGAAATGGAAACAGAGATGATGTGTGATGTCTCTGCGAACTCCAGGCAAAACAAAATGCCCAGGCTGTCAATTATATGTTCCACGTGAAACTGAGAAGAACATATTGTCCAAGGCTCTGTCTCTCTGTCTCTAGCAGTGAGTTTATTTGCATGTTCTTACAAGTATAACAAAATTGGGAGGGAAAAAAAAAAAACAACAACAAAGAGCTGGACACATTTTATTGGTTCTCTGTGGTCCTCTTTAGAGGGAAATACTGTTATTTTTTATTTTAACACAAAAATATTTCTCTTTTTATAGCTATGGTTATGGTTGTGGTTATGGTCATGACAATATAAAATTTAAACATTTGTTTGAGTGCGTGCATGTGTGAACACACACATGCACACACACACACACACACAAATATATATATACATATGTGTAGGGGTGTGTGTGTGTGTGTGTGTGCGTGTGTGTTCACCTGTGTCTGTGGCTGTGCATATGTTTATGTGTGTGTGTGTGTGTGTGTGTGTGTGTGTGTGCATGCGTGTATGGACATTCCAACCTCGGAAGTGAAGCAGAGCTCTCATGTCAGTTCCCCCAAAATGAAATGACTCCTGGGAGCACAGCAGCGCCCTGCATGCTGAGACACAGAGTGTTTCCTCTGTGTGAACCTGTTCTCACCTCTGCTGTATCACCGTATCAGTTCCCACTGAAGCCCCAGCGCACCACTTTCTAAACTTTGATCTGATGCGTTCTCAAACAGACTTCAAATGAAGTTGGGGAGAACTGTGACAAATGTTAATGCTATATTTCAAAACATTTCGGGATATTTTTTAAACAGTCATGTACTGAAGAGGACAAATATTCCGAAAGTGCTGATTGACAGGGAGTTAGATAAAAAATATAAAAAAAAATGTTTAGAGACACTGTTCACTCCTTGATGTACTATGTGCATGTGCATAGGCACTGATTAAATTAATACAATACATTAGGAACCTTTTTTTTCTTCTATTCCAGAGGCCTCTTCAGGTCAGTCCTGTCTTCCCTCGGGGTCCTGAACACACACAGAACAGAACAGAACAGAATAGGGTTTAAAAATGCATCTATCAGGCTCGCCTCTATATGGAGTCAACCTCTGATTGAAGAGTCAGGCTGCAGCTCAAGAGGGCCAGTGGAAGAGACATGCACGCGGAGGGAGAGGCTTCTCTAACAATCTCCTCAAACAATGTCATCATCAGAGTTAAAACAGGGCTTGTATTGCATTCGTCTCTCTCTCTCTCTCTCTCTCTCCCTCACACGCACACACACACACACACACACACACTCATTCTCTCTCCTTTCTTTTGTGCTGAGCAACAATTGTAGCTGACAATCCATCTTTGTGCTAAATTCTGATCAAAGCCTACCAGCAAGCAAACGCAACTCGATACTGAACAATGGAGTCAAACACAAAGTCACTGAGTGTCTATTCATGTTAACACTTACACTCTCTGGGCTCCTCTTGAGAAACGTGTACTGGCCGGGTGACTGTCTATTTATACTGTAGTCCCATGTGGATAATACTCACTAGTTTCACTTTTTAAAATATGCCTCTGTTCAGTATATATTGGGATTTTAATCTGGACCTTCTTAAGACATAATGATAAAAGAAGGCATTCATGTCCAGGTGAGCTGGTGCTGAATAATGATCGGTAAACAAACCTCCGTAATCCGAAAATGGCGACTAATTTATTAAAAGGTGATAGGGAGGGCTCAGTGAAGCTTTTAATTAAAATTCGCTGTCTTGGTCCAATCAGGGCATTAGTTCCTCTCTATGTGAGAAACACAAAGCTTTATTGAGCTGATTAATAAAAAAAAAAAAAAAAAATGCTCTCTGGGTTTTTTGTTGTCAGCTGCAGAGGAGTGTGTGGTCTGATTTAACAGGAGCGTGTGGTCTGGACCCTTCCCTACACTAGGTGAGCAATCTCTCCATCTGGTCTCACAGGTGGTCATGAAAAGAGGTCAATAGATCACAATAGATAGATGAAGTAAGGATAGACTGAGAGAGGGTCTTTCATGAAGGACCACACAACTCATTGCTTGGGACACAGGCAATGAAAATGGATCTGTGTCACAATCCGCAGTTCAACTGAAAACTCCCCCTTTCTTTTTTTTTTTACTGTTAAATGAAACCACGCTATTTCCCGTTTGAAACTTGTGCACTGCATCGCACGGATTTACTTATTTTGTATATTTATTCGCGTTTTTTATTATTATTATTATTATTATTATTAATTAGGAATGAATACAAAGCCTGTTTGAATTTGTGCGCATTTCACAGAGACTTAAGATATGTAACAGACTGGAGTGGGTAGAAAAAATACTTCAAACTGCAACTGTACGTTAGAGATGTACTTTAGAAATGACTACCCGCTGCTGTGAATTATGGACAGGAATTATAGGTACTGTGACTCAGCGACAAGGTTTCAGAGACAGAGTTTGACAGTAGCTGGGAAACCGTCTTAGGTTTAGCTGAGAGTGCGAATTAGAGACAAGTTCAAAAGCTAGCTTTGAGTTAGAGACAGAGTTCAGGGGTACTTAGTGCCAAAGCTTAGCTGTGGATGTGAGTAAAAGGTAGCTTTTGGTTGTAGCCGTAAGTTAGAGACAGGGTTTAGCGGTTCTGTCTGGTAAAAACTAAACTTTAGATGTAGCTGTGAGTTAGAAAGTTTAGCAGTAGCATTCAGGCTACGTTTCAGCTGTACCCGTAAGTTAGAAACAGGATTTAGTGTCATTAAAATGATGAAAAAAGCTTTAACATTAGCTGTAGCTTTTTAGCATAGCTGTTAGCAAGAGCTAGATTTTAGCTGTAGCTGTGAGTTAGAGACTATGTACTGGTAGCTATCTCCCCCCCCCCCCCCCCCCCCCCCCCCCCCCCCCCCCCCCCCCTTTAGATTCTGGTGTTGAGTTTGTTGCATGGGAGAGGAGATGAAGTATGGTTGATCTGAGGTTAGATCGATTGTAAAAGGAGATGTGTTTCAGTGGAGGCTATAAGGAGACTAATGGTTTAGTTTTGGGTGTGTCATGGAGGTATCAGTAGGCTTTGTGTGTGAGTAGGAGAGGAGACAGGTATGGTTGAACTAAGGCAAAGATGGCTTGAGGAGTTGAGAAGTAAAAAAAAAAAGAAGAAGAAGAAGAAGAAAAAAAAGGGAGGTTTATAGCAAAGGTTGTAAGCTGATGTGCTTGCCCTTAGGGGAAGTGTCATCTGCTGAATGGGAACAATAGAGGTATAACCTTGCATTGTAACATTAGCAAGAGGATGTGCCTGCAGCATACACTGGAAATCTATACACCTCAAACTCTCTGAGACGATGAATCAGAGCACACGAAGTTCACTCCAACTGCCCATACTTTTTTTGTTTGTGTGTGTGTGTGTGTCTGTGTGTGTGTGTGTTTGTGTGTTTGTATGTTTGTTTGTTTGTTTGAAGACCTGCATCAAACGGTGCTAATCAGTGTGTCTTATTAGGTTCAGAGGTAATATGTCACATATGGAATTAATTTTCTTGGTACTGTTGAATGACTAGCCGTCTCAGTTCATTCATTTGTGATGCCCTGATTCAAATCCGCTCTCTGTGTTGCACTGTCTGTATTT
Organism: Chanos chanos; assembly: GCF_902362185.1. NCBI lineage: Eukaryota > Metazoa > Chordata > Actinopteri > Gonorynchiformes > Chanidae > Chanos > Chanos chanos. The sequence continues at coordinate 48,276,568 of NC_044499.1, read as the reverse complement.
AAACGTGTGGTAAAAAAAAAGAGTGATTTATCCCCTGTTCCCACCGAAGTAGCCTGGTTCTGGAGCATTGGGTTTCAGAACAACGGGCGGAGGAGGGGAAGTCACAGTGCAGGACTGTGTCTGTGTGTGTATATATGTAGGGGAGACACACACACACACAGAAAGAGAGAGAGAGGGCAAGACAGATAGAGTGGGAGAGAGAGAGAGGGAGGAAAACTATTTGAAGACAGAGAGTAGTTTACGTTTCATCAAGTTACAATAAAACAAAGTTGTGTCCCTGAGAAAGTAACTTGGAAAAGGAAGAAAAAAAGAAAAATCAAACCACGCAACAAAATCAAGTATTACAGATTCAACACAGCATCTGGATATCTGTCGCACTGTGGTTAGTCATTCCAGATGCACCCTTGACATTATGTTATGTGGCAACACCTAATGTAACAATTAGTCATTCGTCTTGTGCAAATCACTTGCGTTCATTCATTTTTAGGTGGTTATTCGTTTACTTGTCTGAACATCCAACCAGCTCAATAGCAGCCTTCTCGGGAAATGCAAGAAGCGAGTGAACACAGGCAGCGTGTCAGTCAGCTATACAAGACGCCTCGGCCCAATCGCAGTGTCAAATCCTCCTCCTGACCTTCTGGGAATAGCGCATGGCTTAAGGTGTGAGAAGGAAACTTAATGCCACATTAACACCTCATCATTAGCACACTTTTAGACCAATCAGCACCAGCCTGACGGCCTTGTTTAGAGAAGAGGCTCTAACTTAACACACATACACACACACACACACACACACACACACACACACACACACATACATACAGCCCACCCCACCATGCCACATCCATACACTTACACAGCGCCACCTACATGATCACACAACAGCACAGCGCCTCAACTGCCTACAACGCCTCGATTTAAAGACTCGTGCGACTTGAGCTGACGAATGGCTTGGTCCAGTGGGCGAGGAGGATTTCAAACACGACCGGTCTTTTGAATTAGCAGTAAAAGTGTCAAAGTTTGAAGGTCAGATGACGTATGGGTGCCCCTCCCATAACCCCCCCCCACCACCCCAAACCAACCAACAACCCAATCACCCACTCATCTCCTTAAAGTCCCTTTCTGCTTATTTCTCAAATTGCTCTTGGGACTGTTGAATTCTGTTAGGCTTTAAGGAGGGGGAGAGGGAGGGAGGGAGGGAGGGAGGGAGAGAGGGAGGAGGGAGTCTAAGCCGGACAGCTGTCTCTAAAATATGATTCGATTTGATGAGGGAGTCAACTGGACAAACCTCCTCCTGCCAAATACACACGCACGCACACACACACACACACACACACACACACCCTTAGCACCGCTATCCTTTACTTGTAATTAGAGAGCAAGTACACAGTCTAAATGTTTGTTTCCGCATTAAGAACATTTGGTCTCACTTGCAAAACAAGGAGACGGCCGTGGTAAAGAGTATACTTCGTCTGACTTCACTTGAAAACTCCCATGCAAACTCACTAAACAAATGTAGATCTTACCAATTTAACTGATGTTAGGTTTGTACAAATTTAAACCTAGCTTTCTCCCACTTTAATGAATTTAATTTGCAATATTTACTTGACTGAGTTGAGGAAATTGGTATAGTTCCTTTTTCAAGTAAAGAACACTTATACATGTAACAACACATGTCCCTTAACTGATGCAGATACTGCTTCACTTTATAATTGTATGAATTTTATATACTTTTTTATATACTTGCTTTTCAAAGGTTGTTATGGGCTAATTAGTAGCAATAATTGGTCAGTTCCATACAGCACCAGGCTGCAACATCCTGTAGTGGACACACATAGGTTGTTTTGAAGTTGCTTCTTTGTTACATGAAATATCATTGGATTTGCAAAATGTAACCAAAATGTCATGTTTTATTAAAAAAGAAAGAAAGAAAGAAAGAAAGAAAGAAAAAAAAATTAGATGAAAATTTGGCGTCATGCCGTTTACAGATTCCTGTCCAGGAGTAGTGGCTTCATTTTGACTCCCAAATCTTTTTCTTGAATTTTTCCCTGTCAGGCTGAAAGGCTCAATCTGTGACATGGGACAGCACATGCGGTTCTGCTGAAATATTAAACCTTTCATAACATCAACTTTGAACCTCAGGAGAGGACCATGGGTCTTTTAAAAATGTAATTTCTATAACCAAAATGCCTCGGCCAAAAAGACCAAAAGATAGATATCAGAAATTCATTTGAAGTTCACGAAAAGCATCGTGAAGGAACAGTGTGTATGAAAGTCTAAGGACCTCGGTCCTCTTTATAATCTCTCTGTAAGTATTAGGTGTCCTGTAGCGTGGTAATGTGAAATCGCCCTTGGGTTTATTAGGCCCATTGGGAACTGCATACTACAGACTTGTGCATTCCAGAGTATATGTAAAGTGCCGTCTCTCTGCAGTACATACATTCTCAAACTATGTAACACACAGGAAAATGTACCTCTTAACGAAGAAGCTTGTCTGCTTGCTACTCAGGAAAACTGCTGTTTAAAAATTAAGCCCGAAAGTTATGCCCTGAACAGGTGTCTGAAATTGCAACTTTTACTTGCTGTGTAACTAACTACAGTGTGATCAACACGTAATTGCACCTTTTGATGAATGACTCATTTAATGACTTTTGCTAAGACAATGTTAACATTAAAAAAAAAAACCCTTTGAGCATTGAACAGTAACATATATATCCAACACTGAATGCTTTGTCTGTTTCTTTAAATTGAGATATGTGTTTTTTTTAGGGGTGTAGCAATGTGGAGGAGAGAGACAGAGAAAGAGAGAGTGAGAGAATGAGAGAGAGAGAGAGAGGGAGAGAGAGAGAGAGAATGAAAGATACTGCTTTGATTACAGTCTGAGAAGCATGTTCCTGCCCAGACACTGGCGGTGTCGCTTCCCCATGCACGCACATTCAATCCCTCTGCCTGCCAAGAGGACGGAGGGAGAAACATGATCCACCTGGGGGCCAACACAGGAGGACAAGAGAAGGGGAGAGAGAGAGAGAGAGAGAGAGAGAGAGAAGGAGAAGGAGACAGAGAGAGAGAGAGAGAGAGATGATTTTGATAAAATATTCCACTTAATAACCCAAGGCTTATCACACTGTTGTTATGTATTCATATTCATATAATTCTTTTTTTTTTTTCAAATGAAAAAAACTAAAAAAAAGGTGACAGATATTCTTTCACTGCAGATTGTCAATAGATGATTGATGTACTTTAAATGTTTACTGTAAATGCCTGTGTTATATCTCTTTCCTTTCTCACCCTCTCTAATTCACCTCCAGTGTTTTATCACAGGCCGGCACGGATGGGACTTAATGTTCTAAAGACACAGCTCTACGCCATCATCCCCCCATCCTTCTCACAAACACACACACACAAACACACACACACACACACACACACACATACACACCACAAACACACGCACACACACCACACACACACGTACACACCACACACACACACACACACACACACACACACACACACGTACACACCACACACTCACACACGCACACACACACACACACCACACCACACATGCACACACCACACACACACACACACACACACACATACACACAACACATGCACACACACAACACACACACACACACGGCTGAACAGCAGCCTCTCCCCCAGTGCTATCGGGTTTCGCGTCTCTCCTGAGATGGAAGGTGAGCCAGCTTCATTAATCATTTAGAGTGTGTGCTGTGAGTGGAGGTCAGTGTGATTGCAGGGTGTAGGGTGTCAGTGCCCGTGGCCCCGACACAACTGCCTTGATTTGAATAAAGAAAAAGGCTCAGGATGTCTCGGCCACGGCCGCTGCGTGGTCAGCATGGGACTCCGGTGAAACGGAACGCGCTCCGAGACGCTTGGATTAACAGACTTCTCCTTCACCACGCAATGAAACTTAAGACAAGTGCAGGTGTCTAAAGAGAAGAGCTTTGGATTGCCCCTTCTTCTCCCCTCAGTGAACGTTAGGATGGGTTTGTTTCCGTGAAGACGAAAAGCAGAGGTGGAAATGCACGTTTGCTTTTAAAACACTGGCTCAGGTCGAAAATATTAAATGGAGACGAACTGTGACAGACAGAAGGACATTTGGCAAAATTATGTCAAAGTTGGCTTTAAAAAGCAGCCATTTTGTGTGAGCACTGTAATTTTGCGTTTGCCAGAGACAGAGAGAGAATGACCGCGACAGGCTTTTGATGCTTCCGACCTGTAAAAATACAAAACTGACAAAATGAAAGCTGAATAAATTAACGTTGCAATTATCTGTTCTGTACATGAACTAAAATGTGGTCTGTCTCCCTGGAATGGATGCTAACTTCACCTTAGCCCTCCCTCCATCTTAACTCAACTCCTCCACCATCAAGGTCAGGGGCCTGTACGCTAGACAGTGGTGAGTTGAGGCCTAGCCGACTGTCTCCGATGTGGGGTTTAGAATGACACAGCACAGGCAGGGCAGGCTGGGGGTTCTGAATAAAGGATGACTTTTCAAATGGATATCAGCTAGCTCTCTTCATCTCATAACTGTCTGAACAACACCGAGAGACCCACCGCCCACCGCCACTGCTGCTGCTGCTGCTGCTGCTGCTGCTGGTGCTGCTGCACTCAGGAACTATTAGACAGACTGCCTATTGCATGAACCGCCTTGTCCAGGAAAAGTGATAGCAGCCACGATCTATCAATGTGTGTGTGTGTATGTGTGTGTGTTGTGTGTGTGTGTGAGTGTGTGTGGAGGGGGAGGGGGGGGGGGGGGATTCTCATATGAAGAATAATATCATGCGTCTGGTGTGATGCCTCTTTTTTATTCATTAACAACTGAAAAGTTTCAGTTGAATCATTTGACCATGTTAGTACACTACCCCCCTCCCCACAGTTCACACCTTTAAAATGAACATACTCTCCAAATATCTGGCCACAAGTTCACACTGGAGATCACCGAGTTCAATATTGCATTATATAAATGCTGAGTATACATTTTTAAAATGTATTTCACACATCGCTGCCACCAAATTAACAGTACAAAAAGCAGTTATACCCTTTATAATATAATATAATATAATATAATATAATATAATATAATATAATATAATAGTGCCCTGTAAAACACATATAATCACATACTATCATCAAAACATAAAATAATAATTTGGCTCCTCTGTTGATGCGATCTTTGCAGAGAAACTCCAGAAATATCAGATCTGCAGCCGAAGCAAACAAAATTCATATCCGTATTTAAGTGCAAGCCGTTAAAGTGATACACGTGAAATAAATTTGGGTGAATATCGAGCTGTCCCCGTGGAACCCAATGCTAGAATTACAACGTCCTTATGAAAAAGAACGCTGGATTCACGTTACATTCCAAAATAACTCGACAGACACTCGACACCCGCGACTTCTCGTCACAACCATCAATCCAACATGCCCCTGCTGACTGCCATCTATCTTGTCCAAACGGATGATTTTTTATGACTCATACGCTTATTTATTTATCTATCTATTTAGATCTCTTACCACATTCGATGTAATCAAGAAGTTGCAAGATAACTTCTACGAATAAACAGCCCAGAATTCTTAGTCGTTTTCAATAAAACTTAATTTTAAGCCAGTACTTTAATGTCCCACTTGAATGGTGTAGTGTGTAACACTGTCGGGGATTCTTTCTGGAAATTCCACATTTGCCAGTTGATGGCTGCAAAATTACTCAACAGTAGCTTGAAGCTGTTACAAACCGTTGAAGTAAAATATCTGAGTCTCTCTGAGACAATGTGGGTCAGGAAATAATATCACAGAAAGTTATGCCCGCAGCCTTCAAACGAAAGGCTATAGTTACAAATACATTTTGTTTAGGTCGCGTGTTATCCACGAATCTAAGATGGTAGGATACTGTGTAGGAGCAGGGGAGTCAAAAGTCGGGGTGTCTGTTTTTGGACAGCGCACTGGATTGCGCTGAGTTTGCTGCGCGTACTCCAAACGCATGTGACATTCATGTGTCAGTAAATCCATCACCAAGAGGTAGACTCAGTATTTGCTGCACCACTTCTCCTCTCACTTCTTCAATGGCTTTCTAAGAGGATGAGCCAACCGTTCAGCACGGGAAACCTGCAAGAGATATGATAATTAGAGGGCGGGCTGATAGGTGAAGACAGTCATGGGCTGGATCCGTTGCGCACAGTGTGAGCGCACTCAACTCGGTTGAATTAATTTGCTTGTTTTCTCGCAGGTTTTGGATTAGTCTATAGGATCATTTCGAAAGTGAAATGTTAAAATGTTCTGAGGTTTTGAGAAATATTGAAATGGAACCGCTATGCCATTTGTTATTATTTGAATGTCACTAATTTTTCTCCCATGGAATTTGAACAGCGAGTGTTAATTCGTGGAAAAAGGAAGACCTTTGTGCCTCACTACACTTTCTGCAATTTGGGGTAGAACAGAGACAGTTTTAAAGGGGGAGGTCAGATACACCACTGACTACAGTCATGGCTATGCCACCAACATTTGGATTCACCCAAGAGCAAGTTGCTTGTGTCTGCGAGGTTCTTCAACAGGGAGGCAGTATTGAACGTCTCGGCCGATTTCTGTGGTCGTTACCGGCCTGTGAACACCTACATAAAAACGAGAGTGTCCTTAAAGCGAAGGCTGTGGTTGCCTTTCACAGAGGAAACTTTCGGGAGCTTTACAAAGTTCTAGAGAGCCACCAGTTCTCTCCGCATAATCACCCCAAACTCCAACAGCTCTGGCTTAAAGCGCATTACATAGAAGCGGAAAAGCTGCGCGGTCGTCCGCTCGGTGCAGTAGGAAAGTACCGGGTCCGAAGGAAGTTCCCTTTACCCCGAACCATATGGGATGGCGAGGAGACCAGCTACTGCTTCAAGGAGAAGAGCCGTTGTGTGCTCAAGGAGTGGTACACTCACAACCCGTATCCTTCCCCAAGAGAGAAACGGGAATTAGCAGAGGCCACTGGTCTTACGACCACCCAGGTCAGCAACTGGTTTAAGAACAGACGGCAGAGGGATCGTGCAGCAGAGGCAAAGGAGAGGTAAGATACAAACATTCATTGCCCCACAAGCCGCTGTTCAAGGAGGCCCTTCTCAGAATAGTCTCATATTTCCGCACCGTGATTACCAGATGCTTTGCTGACCTAAAAATTTCTTGATAAGGTCATAAAATCCACCAAGCCAATCACAGGCCACTGGATCGCTGATCGCATTAACTTTCACAATAAATTGTGAAAAACTATATAATTTATTTAGCTTTATGTTTAGCGCACAATGTAACTGTAATCGATTATGAAATTTACATACCGGATATAATCAAGAGGGAATGGCGAGACATTTTTAATTCAAATACACTCGTTTATATTATTTGAAAACTTTAAGTGACAATTGAATTGTCAGCAATCCCAAAGTATCCTACATGTATCTAGCCTCGCTAAACAGACCCTCTTTTCCAGAATGACTTACGCATAGCCATAGAAAACGCATAGTCTACAGTAAACTTTGGTTGGTAAACTGTTATGTCCCTGCAAATCTCCAAAGATAAGGTTGTACAGAGATGGTCTAGTGCTGTGCTAACACTGTAAAACTAACTATAAAAGTAAACTGGGGTTGAAACTCACTTCAAATGCTTATGATCACATTTGACAACACAGTGGTAGTAGGCTAATAATGTGACTCAGACATTGGAAAATTCATTTATTTTGAATGCTTTCGTCATTTAAATTTCTTTTAAAAAGATAAAACCTTAAAGACAAACTGTGCTGTAATCAAGTCATAAGATTACATCAAATGAAACAGAACTGAAAACTAACGCTTTAGCAGTCATTTTCGTATTGTCTACTTAAATCAAATACAGACCATACCATATATACTTAGTAATCAATACATGAGTAAAATCGTCGTTTGATTTTCTTATAGGAGAGGACGTTCACGGATTTTAAACTGAGCCAGCACGATTTCAATCGAATAATGTCCTAATTACAACCATCTATATGGGCTGATTGACATAAATATTATTGTTGTGATTGGCTCTTTCATTATAAATAAAATCATCTATGGGGGAATTTACCCTTGGAGTTCAAACATTTTCTTTTTCAATGTAAAAACTATTTTATTCATTACCGTGATGCATAATGCGTAATTGTGAATAAGTTGTGGGGAAATGTAGGGTACTTTATTGTTGCAGTTGTTTTTTCATAATGTTACTATCACCACTAAGGTTGTTCTTCTTTCTGTCAGTAAGCAAAACAACATGATTTATGGAGTTCTCTCTGTACCGACCAGAAATATAACGATATCACTACCTCTTAAATAAATATGGTTGTTTCCCCCCCACAGGGAAAATGAGAGCGCCAATCCGAACGGACATAACCCACTGGCCTCACACATAAACGAGAACAAGTCACTGTGTGAGAGTTCTGACGACGAGAAGTCGCCAGCCGGGACCCCGGACCACACTTCCCTGAGTCCTGCTATGCTCATGTCTTCAAATTCAGGTTTGCCTCCATTGCACAGCTTCGCGCCTCCGCCTGGACCCAGCGCCATTCCCGTCAGTGGCGCTGAAACAATTCATCATACCCATCAGCAACACACCCACCATCACCATCTTTCCATGCACGAAGCCTTACTCAATCCTATGTCAGCCAGCCTGGTGGATCTAGGATCGTAATAGCTGATGGAACAAGCACAGGTGGCTCGTGCGTAGCTGATAGACCACGTCATTGCCGAAGCCAAAAGTTGGAGTGGACAGACTTTTTTTTTTTTTCCTCGTCGGAAAAAAAGTATTTTAAATACTCTCTTTAAATGCGAAATTTATTACGATGTAATTTGGTTATTCTTCACACCAGGCTTATCTCCCTTCTGCTCGTTAGTGTTCTCATTATCAAAACTACAGACTGTCTGGCACGGGATAGTGGTGCCGCCTGTGTAGAGGATATGATATGCCCAACGTTTTCCATACTGAGGACCCGTTTGTTTCCCTCAGGTCTCTCGGAGATGATCCAACACGCAACTAAATCAAATGATAGCTCCTTTTGTATGTTTAGGACTGAAAGTAAACAATAAATCTAAATATATTTACTAAGTAAAGATTGGGTATTTTTTCTGTTCTTCAAGTTTCTTCTTCTTATTATTCTTTTCTTTCTTTAAAACGTTGTTTCGTTTATAATTTATTGGCACTATTTTTCAACATGTTTTTGTCACAACTGACAGATGCTGATAGTTTGGGTTTATCTATACTACGTATTCACTGGTATTGTAGGTTATAGTGAAATTCAGATGTTCTGATATGGAACATACTACAGCTTCAACCAATCACAGTCGTAAACGGCGGAGGGGGAGGATGGAGCGCAGGTACATGAGCTGCCTCTTAAAACGTTAAATGTACGAGATGACCCCCGGAGAAAAACGGAAATCAGTTTAGCCTGCGGTTTCCAAACTTTACATGTCGTCAGTGGTTAAATCAATCATCCGTCAATAAAACTGCGAACAAAACCCACCACTACCCAGTATAGTCCTTATTGTCATTTAGCTCCATAGACCAGTTCAGGTGTCTTCATTCAAACCTCGGTCATACCCAGCTGTGTCAGACTGGACACAGCCACGCAGCCAAGAGCTAAACCTTCTCGCTCACTTCTGCAGCTGTATCTCATTGTCTTCCTTTTCGAGTATTGTTTGGAACACCAGCCAAACACAGGCCTCAATGTCAGAAATGCCAGCACTTTCAATGTTATCCTGAACTGCGTCCGTCAAATTACATACTTTTACATCAGCATTCTAAAACGTATGAAACATAGAGTCACTGAGCATTAAAAAAAAACAAACCTTGATCTCAGTGCTGGACATTATTATGGAACGAATATTGCACTGTTAAAACTTGCGTAGTTACCTGTTGTCTGTTTCACTCTGTACACAAAGGGCCTGCTGGATCTTCAAGTCTCTTCAAGTATTTTAAAAATATAACTGCAACATAATCACAAATCAATGAGAATAATTAAGCTGTTGTAATTGTACTTAAAATGATTATATCGAGCTAAATCGATCATTTTCAGTATATTCCGTCATTTGAGGAGTTTGCTGAGTCCTCAGATTTTACTGTTGTCTGCAAAACTCAATGTTATTATGAATGATCATAAAATGATGAAATGCGTAAATTACTACACTTGAAGTAAACGCTATGATCGACTCACCTCCCGAGAAAAATAATATCTGACAATAATACCGAGACAAATAGTGAAAAAATCAACGAAATACCACGTTTTTCAGAGCTGCAATTCAGCAGTTCTTAAAACGTCTCATATTTAAACATTGTAAAGTAAACTATATTTTGTCTAGAGCTATTTTGTTTGAAGAAGATCTAAATATTTAATCTTGAGTCGTATTTTTTAGTATTTCCCAAATATTTATTTGCCTGTATATTTAATGCAGTGACCGAATCTACAACTGGTTACAGGCTTTTAAAGACTTTTTGTCCAGTTAAGGGAAGTGGATATTAGGCTACCCAGTGTTCATAAACGTTTCACGCTAGATGTAGAATAAATCCCAAAATGAATTCCAAATAATACAAGCGTCTCTGAAACGCAGTTCACTTACATTAACATCAACTGGGTAAGTTCCAAAACCCCCAAAAATGTGAAAATCTTTTTCAATCTGTGGAACAGTGTCTGACGCCATGTACCTCAGATGTTGAACAAATGTGCGGTGATCATGTCAGAGATCTCAATTAACATTCAGAAAGATGAGCTGTTTGTGTGGGCAGCTCTGAATATTTATAAAGATGAATAATTGTTGATTTTGTCTGTGTTTAAGTCCATATCTCCACTAATGAAACATAAATTATAATCGTATCATCCTACTCATGGTTCACTAGAATGTTTTGAGAGAAGCCCTGACTGGGTAAAATTCTATTCTTCTCCTTTATCCATCTTGTCTTTGCTGACCTTGCAAAACGAGAGAACAATGAAATGAATGAAAATGAATTTAAGTCAACCTACTTGCCAGTTAAAACTTAAAGCAGTAGTTAATGTAGCGATTAGACGCAACGTATTATAGAGGCGAGTAAAAGCGCAAATGTTCGAAATATACCTCGTGACACTGCGACTGAGATATCCTCAAACGTCCTGAAATCTGTGATGGGGATAATGGGAACGAAAGTTTTATTAAGATTCTAACTCGTATTTTGTAAAATACAATGCCATCTAGTGGTTTACATCGCAACAGGTGCGAGCGGCATGAGACTTGCAGAACCTCCAAATGTTTCCTCATATCGCCACCTAGTGGTTGGTAGGTTACTTAGACCGACTGTCAGCATCCAAATCACCCTTTTCGTGTATGATAAAAAGCAGGTAGCGAGGTAGCTAACCTGCAATCAAGAAACTGTTTATGTGTTGCTTGACAGCATGTGTAAATGGAATCCTGAGGGAAATTTTTTGTCGGCGGAGCCAAATGAATGACCAAAAAAAAAAAATAGAATTTATTGTGTCAAATTAAGTTTACTTGAACAGCCTTGTTTGTAGAAATGTTGTATAACTGATTGTCTACGACCGAATCACAGCCTTGCTGATATACAACAGGACAGCACTCGCTCTCGTGTGATATTGCTTAATTGTTGATCTCTAGTACTCCAGGTCTGCATTAGACCAACTTATTAGTGATGTGTCTATATTCCCTCACCACTGTAAATCTAATAAACATGTCTTTCTTGGCTGGGCCCTGAATTAATCTGTTCTAGCTTTGAAAAAAGCAGAAGAATCTATATGTTTATAGTTTTCTAGTTTATATTAAAGTGGACATTAAATGTTATGTGTGGATATTCAGCATTATTATGACTGTATGTCTTGCTGTCAGTGTAGCAAAATATACTTCATTCAAGTGTATCACAATATCCTAAAAATTCTGCCTCATAAATCGGATTATATAGTTACACCATAATCCCATAATTATGTGTAATAACAAATTGGTAATGCAATAGAAATTAATTAAATGCTAACTGAATAGTCTGAAACATTTAACTACTACAATGTAGTTACAGATGAAAGTTTGCTTGAGCATGGAGTAATCGGGACCACCGTGAGTAAGGAAGGCATTACTAGTCTACATTTGATATGTGTATTCAAGCAATCAAGAACCAGTATAGCTTTTTCATCAGTTCAAAGTCTGCTGCTGGAGTCAAACAGAGCATAAAAATGAAGAGGAAGAGTGGAAAAATGTATCTATGGCCTGTAGCCTGTCCTTTCTAAAAACCACAGAATGGTCTGTCTCTACTTCTCTCCGAGAAGAGGATACTAGATCCCTCTGGATTAAGGAAGAGAGACTCAATTAAAGGCAACCTTTCTGTCACTCACCGAAGCACTTCGATCTGTGAGAGCTACCTCAGAATCAACAGTCGTCGGTATCTTAGACCTGTCTCTGGTGTTTGACACTTCTAGCCGACAGATTCTACTGGCAAATCTCTCAGACCTTGATGTTGCAGGCTTTGCCTTGAAGTGGATCAAGATCTACCTGACGGGGTGATCTTATCTGGTGTGGTGGAGAGGTAGAGTATCTACCCCTTGGAACTCATCAGCTCACACAGATTCTATGCGAGCGTCATCCACACGACAGCGATCAATGCATATTCACTGTCATGTGGACATTACTCACCTCCGCATGTCATTTCCACACCAGGCTCGCCACAAGGACAGAAGCCTGCCCGGATGATGGAATGCCATCTGCTCCTCAGTTTCTCCACGACAAAATTGCTATTCATTCCAGCCGAGGCCTCAATCCGGTGGGAGAGCTTCATCAACCTGGCCTCTGCAACAACACTATCATCTTCCAGATCTGCACGGAACTGCACGGAGAGTGATCATCGATGTCCAGTTTAACTTCTTTGGTTCCCTATCATTCCCTATCATCCCTATTATGCCGTTTCCCCCGGTAGACCAACCAGCAGGGAGTTGCAGTAGTCCAGTCTAGAGATGAGCAGATGATGAGACTGATGCCTGGACCAGGACTTGAGTAGTATACTTTGATAGGTATGGTCTGACCTTCTGGATCTTGATAAGCATCCAGGGAAACGGCACACAACGGCATGCAATACAACCATTCCAGAAGACTGGTTCTCAATGCATCTCAATGCATGATGACATGTTTTCATTACTGGTGTCCCGGAACTGGCTTCTGGTATCTCCCTGGATGAGACTGAAGACACTGGTAGGGCATATAGAGTTGCCAGTAGAACAGCACTAGTTTAGATATAGACCACAAACAGACCATATGCCCCAGAGAGAACTCTTCTCTGCTCAGCTGCAAGACACCTGAAAGTGGTGGAATAAACTTTGACTCAAAATCAGGACTAACTCTCTAAATACACTCTACAATCATTGGAAGACTCATCTATTCCACCAATATCTGCTCTAGTTTTGAAACTTGGGTGCTCCTACCAGCTCATACTGTACAAACTTATAACTGCATAGCTTACTTATCAAGGTTGTCTGTTGTCACATGTGAGCTTAGCTATGCATGTATTGTATGTACTCACCATGTAGGTTGCTTTGGACAAAAGCATCTACTAACTGAATAAGTGTAAATGTACAGTCCCTTGATAAACTCTTTTCCTTTGAATTGGCAATATGATTTGTGCTGTTCCTGGTAGAAATCATTGTGGTGTACTCTCTATAATATTTGTCGTGTACAGACAGACGTATTAAATCGCTTACTGATATTTTTATTTGGAATTTTAAAATCCAGCCCCGGGAACCTAACTGTTGGATGGGTGGTGAATGGATGGACTGCATAAGGTGTAGTATGAGTGAAGTGGGTGTCTTCCTGGGGTGTCCGTCGGAACAAACAGTAGTCCGTCAAATGCAACTCAAACTATACTTTCATCCAAACACAGCAGGATACAGGTTGTATGTATCAGTGTGGTTTTCACAGCAATGACGCACACTTAACACATGGGGCTTCTCCCGAGTACTTCGCTTCAGTATACAAGTCTCAGGGACTCACTGGAAAGTTCTGCGTGACGCATGCGCAGAGGAGCGGCCTTTCCAACACTAACTGACAGAGATTCATAGTTTTAATCCATCACTGACATGCCTGATGCATCTGCTAATCAACAACCTTTAACTGGTTAACTGGAGAGTGCCTAGCACAGGGACACACTGAAAGGGTACCAGGACTGGATTTGGAAAATGCTTTTATAGTCACTTGAGTGAAATACAGATTCCTCTAAATACGTTTTTATTTTTAAGGGTTACTAGAAAATACTTAACATTTTGGAATCTGAGATAAGTAATGCAATTACTACACAATAGTATGTTTTAGGTACATCTGTGCTGGGTTTATCACATACTTCAGCTGAAAACAGATATTTGCATTTATGCAGCCTTGAAGAAGTTATTTCAGTTGGTCATGAAATGTGTATATAAATGAATATTTCTTTTGTTTTTTTAGCAGCAGTAACACATTAACCGCAGCATACTGTGACTCCATAGAGTGTGGGCGATAAGGACAGTATTTTCTATGGGACTTGACTTATATCTTCCACAGGGTGGCGGTATAAGCACATAAATTTAAACGAGAAGACCCGTCACATTCAAGAAACGGCAGTCTCGCAGACTACACGACACACCCACTTGACTACATGACAAACCCACTTCAGTACACGACACAGCCCCTGAGATAACTTCCGGATTAGTGTGAGACGTGGGGGTGTCTCCGTAAACCTTACCGTCGGTGGGGTACCTCCCTAACCCTAACCGTCAATGGGATACCTCCCTAACCCTAAACGTCACAGGCCCCTAACCCTAATCCTAACCACAGCCCTAACCATAACCATAACCCTAAGCTTGGCTCTGCGAAGTGGGTGTGTCATAGTAGGCGTGTTGTGTAGTACTGTGCAGTAACACCTACTTCTGTTCAGGAGCAGTTTCAGGAAGGGCACAGAATATATGGTCTGTTTCACTAGGACCAGTTGCGTTCGGGAGCATTCCCGCTGTCTTAGTTTTGCTTTCTTTTTTTTTTTTTTCTTACTGGATGATCAGCTTATTAAGTGAAATCGGAGACCAATCAGTTAAGACTTATTGGAATTTAAAAACTAAAAGTTCTGTCCCCACTGGCGTCATTAGGCCTACTAATGTAGTTCTCACATTGCATGGAGGATTAGCATCATAATGTGTATAGACGTCTATTTCTGAAATGGGCAGTGAGACGTTAAGAAGAACAGATTATTCCTCACTTGGTGTCAAGTTTGAGGAGGTGAGGCCGGTCAGACTACACTGCTGAAATCGCAGGTGCTGATAGTCTGTATCTATCTGCTGCTACCAGGCGAAGGTAAGCTGGCCAGAGAAATACAGTCAGAATCAGCGCTTGTTAGAGGTCTGAAGGAAAGTATTCTTAAATCAAAGTGTTCTCGCGCTGACCAGCTGTGACCCACCGTGTGCAGGGGAGAGGCTCTACCCCACCTGGCAACCATTACAAATTAAAGCTCAAAAGCAGCTGTTGCAGCCATTCTTCTTTTATCTACTCCTGTGACCTTCCAATTTCTGTTGAATAGATGTAATGCCACCCCCCCCCAAACAAAAAAAAAAAAAAACCATCGCCAGCATCTCGCGAATATGATGATTATCGCAAGACTATGACTCAAAACTGACCCCGCCGTATCGTATAGCCCCAGACGGCATGAACTATTAATCTGCACATTTTGCGTGTTTATAAACTACCTAAAGTTACAAGTGGACTGTAAAAACATTCAGTCCTTTCGATTTTAATCCCTTATCTCATGTGATGCTCCGTAAGTCATTTGTCGACTGTTAAGAAAAGCACCGCTCCAACTTGCGACGAGGTAGGCATTTGTTTTCGTCTATGTCGGCACTACGTGCGGCCCAGTGAATCCAGGTCAAGGGGAACTGCCGCGTGACTAAACACGAATAGAAAGTTGTGTTCAGTTAAGCGATGAAATCAAAGGGGAAAAAACAGGGCAGCGAAATCCTCACAGAATAAAGGAAGCTGAGAACGAGCTTTCGGTATACACTACGGAGTGTTATGAGAGAACCACAAACAAACCATCGATTTGTTGTTGACCCTTAGAGCTTGTTATAAAAGCGCGACTGTAATTAAGGTGCCATAGCTCGATATGTAGGTTGCCTTTGCTTTTATGAAGGATTCGTGCACAACATTACAGGAACTAAGATGAGGTCGTTACAACAAGGATTGGCGATATTCTTGTAACTTCTATAAGAACATTTACACATTTGTGCTATGTGGTGATAACATTGAAAATATTTGTGTATAAACACTCCGTTTATCAAGATGTCATATTTCACAAAATTTTAGAATAGTGTCCACAGTATCAGCTAAGTTTTGGGTCTGAGTGTGTGAGTGAGGTAGATCTAGGAATCTGGTGTGGTTGATATTTTGATTTGGTGTCGCCTAGCCCAACAATAAATGACCCCTAAATTAAATTAGGAATAGTTATATTTGTTGTTATAATGTTCATGTCTTCTTAGAGCAGACAAATAAGTCTTCAGTTTCTAAATTTGAAGGTACTGGTAGTTGTCCTGATAGAAGGTAGTGGAGAAGACACGATTAGTTAGTTTGTCTGTCGCGAGTCTGGGGTAAGTTTCAGACGTTTCAGTAGGCCTTCGAACTTACCTCACACAAAGGCTTTTAAGAGCTTTAGCAGTGACCTATACTTGCAAATTTATCCCGCATTAAACTTTTCGCCGATGGATCATTTTACACTGCAGCGAACGCAATTATGCAAACTTAATAAATAAAGTCTAGTTATAAATGATTACTGTCAACAACAACAATAATAACAATAATAATAATAATAATAAGCTCTACATAATCAATTCGTTTCAAAGAAAACTTAGACTAGCTCCAGAATATCATTAAGGTAAGAGAAATTCACAGTGCCATTTTTGTCTTTTTTGTCTGACTGCTGGTATAATTTAATATCTCACTGATCTGTGTATAAATAAACCCAAAAAAAAAAAAAAAAAAAAAACCCACTCACAATAAAACGGATATGTCCTCTCTCAAATAAATGAAGACGTTGATAGACATTATATTAAATTATATTTATTTGCATAAAAGTGACCCATAACACTGTATTTTCAGCGCCAATTTGACCAATTTACAGTATAAAACGAACAAAATAAAGACATTAAAATTTTAGAGCACTTTACAGACACTTAGACACATCTTATGGACACAAAATTAAGAACGCTGTTGCAGGAAAGAGGATGGCGTAATTGCAATATCATATACAAGCATCTCTAGAATATTCTACAGATAAAAGGGAAACCGCATTACATGGACAGTTCAATATAAAATCTTAAAATAAAATCAAAATCTGAACATCTGTAGTTGAGTCGGAGACGGAAGGATAAAAGGTGCTTTGACTTCCACGATTGTCTGATAAACACACACACACACATACACACGAAAAAAAAAGAAGATGCCTCTCCACTGAGTGGCATAGTCACTTGTGGGGAGCTGAAAGAGGTAAAATGGCGAAAGAGATTCAAATGTCTCTCAGAATCCTCTTTATGGTGCTGTCTGACGCCTCAAAAATGTAAAAAAAAAAAAAAGATAAACGAGTTAACATGCATTATGGTTAAGCCTTGGATGTGGAAGGGCGTCGGTCCAACAGAAGCGCTTAAGAACGGCATGCTTTTCTCCTTTTTTTTGTCGAACAACAATTAAATCAGTGCCAATGTCAGTTGGTCCCATGTCATCCACGAAATTTCACAGTTTATTTTTCTGGGCTCCAATACACCCCTTTTTTCTGTTGTAGCATCATACGTCGAAGTCTGAGTCACTGTCTGTTACAGAGAGAATGGTACCAGTATCTACCCTCTCCATCATACTGGAGACACTGGTGGTGGGACTTGCAGCCGCGGACGGTGACTCCGCTGAGCTGTGAGGGGTACACCCAGTTTCAGAAATGGAGCGCAGGCTGCTTTGTCCGAGTCCGTGATGTTGGAGCCTACAAGACACGAATAAAGAGAGACAAAAACAGAACGGTTAACTTAAAAACTCTAAATGTTTGCACTGAATCAGACTAGGTGCAAAATTCTTTGTATAGCCTATTCTTCTGCGCGCAATGGGGCTCGCAAGCGATTAACATTCCAGCTGTCGAGCTGAATTTCGACGTGCTACAAAAACCTTGGCGCATTCCGCATAAACAAGACAGGAAAAGACATTCTTTTTCGACGACTACTTAAAGTTCTCTGTAAAACTACGCATTACATGTTAATACGACTCGTGCATACACATTACTCAGGAATATGTGGTCTTTATTTACCTCGCAAATGTAAAATTTCAGTTTTTAAAGTTAAAGAAAGTTAAGAGAATGTGGAGCACGATAATAAACTCTTTATAAACCCAGTAACTCAATGTGAAGTGTTAAGTCATAACGGGATCTCGAAGTTACTGCTGTCGTAGCGGCTGTTGTGAAAGTGAATATGTCCGTGGATTTCTAACCTTGTCATTCAAGCTCATTTTACGCAAACAAATGTATGTGGAGAGTATGTACATTAGATTTTTTAATCAAAGTTTGGCTTTAAACAAACGGAAACTGGATATCCTGTCTCCCAACCAAACATGCTAAAGTGAAGACTAAGAAAGAGAGGCCGTGCGATACAACGCAGTTCTAAGTTAAAGAAAAATAATTCTACGTTTTAATCATTTAAGCAATTGGGACTCCTGTAATAATAATAATAATAATAATAATAATAATAATAATAATAATAATAGCAATAATAATAATGATAGTAATAATAATAATAATAATAATAATAATATGTTGCAGAATAATTTACACTTTGCCCTTTATTGGTAATTATAAAGATCTCAAATGCATACGTTCTCTGCTGTATTCCACTTATACATATGAACTTTTAAATGATATTGTTACATCCACAAGTGAATCTTTTAAAGAAAATTGTTATTATCCAAAGTTGTCTCGTTTACCAATTGCACCAGTGTATAACCTATTAAATTTCTAATAAAACATAGTCGTGAAGTAATAACATACACATAAATAGGATTTAATTACAAAAAACGGTCAGTTATTTTGTATGTATTAAATAAAATTCTCTAATGTAATGAATGTTTGTTATGATGGAAGTTGGAAAGTTTTTCAGACCAGATAAAGCCTCATCTAAACAGTTAAAAGTTACTGTCTTTTAAAATTAAATTGTGTGAAACTGTCTAATTGTTTCAAACCAAGACACATTATTAAGCAGTTTTTTTTATCTCTAATTCTCGAGTTAACGTAGTTTTACTGTTCGCGCATTTATTCGCGTATTTTTTCGAGACTGACGATGTTATTGTTAAATACGTGCGTATGAAAACTAACCTGTTTTTTGCAGCTGCAGCTCTGTCTCTTTGCCTTCGGTTTTTAAACCAGTTGCCCACTTGAGTGGGAGTCAGTCCAGTGGCTTGAGCCAGTTCCCTTTTCTTGCTGGGATTTGGATAGGGGTCCTGAAGGTACCACTCCCTAAGTAAGCCGCGCGTCCGTTCTTTGAAACAGTGGGTCTTCTGCTCGCCATCCCAGATGGTCCGTGGCAGGGGGAACTTCTTTCGCACCCTGTACTTATCAACGGGTCCCAGGGGGCGACCACGCAGCTTCTCGGCTTCTTGGTAGTGAGCTTCGAGCCACATTGCCTGAAGTTTACCATGCGATTCCTTGGTGAACTTGTGGTTCTCCAGGATGTGGTATAATTCACGGAAACTTCCAGTGTGATAAGCGACCACTGCACGGGCTCGTTGGATTGATTCATGCTTGTTGATCGCGTCGCAGGCACCTGGTGCTACGGGCAGAGACCACAGGAAACGTCCAAGTCTCTCGATGTCCCCAGTTTCCTCCAGCGTCTCGCACACACTGGCTACCTGTTCCGCCGAGAAGTTGAGGGTGGGCAGCTGAAACATTGGTAAGTCCTCCGGGGACCTCGCTCTGGGCAGGCTGCCTGCCAAAAGCAGAGGACGGTCTGCGAAATTCGGCAGGAAAAGATGCGAGGGGTAGAGCTCTAAGGGTGATCTGAAAACCATGGAGCTGCCGGAGTAAGAAACAACCTTGATGAAAAAAAAAGACAGCAAAACAACAACTTTGTGTTTCTGCGGCGATCGCTTTAATGCCACCAGCCGAGTAATATCCACTCTTAATCAACCGAGAGTGTAACGTTGAAACGTTTTGTTTCGCTTTTCTATTGGTCTTCCTGGTGTCGTGCTGTAGTTGTCATGGCAGCACTGCCAATCACTGTCAAGCATGCCAGTCATTAGCCAGTGCGCAAAAGCCCTCCACACATTTGCTTTGCGCACGGGGTTTTACCAGTTCTCCAATCAGAGTCAGCCACTCTCTGCGGGATGTTTCAAGCAAACGAATGGTGTGCCAGTTCGTTCAACGGTAGGAGGATTAGTGGGTGGAATATTATTCCAGCATTACAGAGGTTGACTCAGAAGTGTTGAGGGAAGCATAGGTTGTGTGACTGTATGTGAATTTTGTCGAGTGTGTGTAGCGTTTATGCAGAAATTGTAAAAGGTTTTTCGAATAACAAGAGGCTGTGGAAAATACATTTGCCAGATGTTACTGGTTGAGAACGGTAGCCTGTTATAGCCATTACTGCGAGACAAAAATATTTTAGCAATTTCGTTAAAAGCAATATTCTCTCAATTACACCGATAAATTTGAAAATAGAACAGGTCAAAACCCGTAAACCATACATAAAAGCAC
>NC_044499.1:48158314-48250814 GCF_902362185.1 Chanos chanos | reverse complement strand
ATACAGAATACTTCTTGACACATCATCATCAATACTGGAGTCCACTGTAGACTCCCCCCTTGTTCTGGCCCAGTCTGCAAGCTTGTTTTTTCAAGAGGTGTAAACTCTGTTATAAATGTGCTAAAGAGCCTCTATTCATTTAAGTGGAAATAGCCACACATTTTCTTTACAGACAGACAGACAGAGATGGAGAGAGAGGGAAAGAGAGAGAGAGAGAGAGAGAGAGAGAGAGAGAGCATAGACTTCCAAGTACAGAGTGGAGGTGAATGAGGAGGAATTTGGCACAGCTATTCAATGCACAACTAGTACACAACTGAGTTATGTGTGTGGAATGCTTGCATGGGGTCTAATTTAGTGTTTTCAATGGCCTCAGACCACATAGTGAAGCAGGGCTGCAAGTTAAGACTCTTTTATAAAGTCAGAAATAGTGTTGTAAATCACACACAAAAACCCCCTCAAAATTGCAGGAAAAAAGTGACACACTTGACTAACCGAGAAATTTCCTAACATCCAGATGTGACAGAGAGTTGAACTGGTCGCTGATACTTAGAGGGTTAATGCCAATTAAGTTGTGGTAGCAGATGTCACGTTACGCAGAGCACTAAATCCATAAACAAAGTGATTAAAGTCGAGATTTACGACGGCTTTATTTGCTGATAAATGGCAAATAAAGCAATCGTAAAACACCGCCTCTCCCATCCAACTGAACAGTGAAAGTCTATCCACAGAGTACTTCTGATATGAATAGTATGAAATTACGATGAAGTGATTTTTTACGAGATAGGACGTCTATTTAATCATGGTTTAGCACTCGACCATTCTTCATGCACGCATAATATATATATTCATTATGAGCTTAATAAAATACTTCATTATGAATGAAGCTGCCTCATGCCTGGTTCAAGTCAAGGTGAATTGATATTTTGTATTATAATATAAATATACACTGAAATCAAGATGCATATTATTTAAAAGCGCGAAGGTTTTAAACAATTCAGTGGCCTTTAGCACGTGAGCGCTGTATTCTATTCATTCCAGGCATCGCGCAGGCTGGTGAGGTGCAGAATGTTGGTTGGCGGTTTCTAGACAGTTGAAGTTCGTTTTCCTTATGCTCTGCCTGCAGCTCATGCTGCGACGCTCTGCTCATTCTGATCCTGGCCGAGAAGGAAAGCGAGTGAAAAGCGCGGGGTCACGGAAGACAGAGGAGAACGAGGAGAAAACGCAATTAAGTCTCAATTTTACTACCACCAAGAGCCCTGAACGGGACCAGGCTCATTAAGTGTCGCCTGCGACATGAAATGCTAAACAGTTGCTAAACGCTAAAAACATTCAATTCCCTCTCGACAGGCAGTCTCTCGTTGCATTCGTGGATTGAATTATTCTTCGGACTGCTCTACCCCTCCCTTTACCCAATTCCACATCTCTCTCTGCCTTGCCTCTGTTGTACTGTAGGCCTATGAAACGTACGTGATTTTCAGTGTCAAACACAACATCACATTCCCAATTTTTATGAGTAATAATCTCTGATTAATCCATTGATAACCAATAAAGGTCCTTTCTTCCTCGTAAACCAAAGCTTGTTATATCTTCAAAAATCTGAACAACATAAAGATTTGCACAAAAGCTTTCTTCTAATTTTAATGTAGCCTATCTCTTCTCAGATTGTGTTTAAGGAACACACGGCCTATAAACAATATCCGACCTGACAGTTAGGTTTGCCGAAAAAAAAAAAAGCATCATATCCCTGTCTGTAGAGAAGCATAGCTGCAGCGAGTGAGTTTAGGGTGGAAACAGGGTGGATGGCACAGGGCAGACAGGCCACCAGAGTGCTGAGAAACCACCAGATGACTGTACACAGAAATGCACTCTTCAGACAAGCTGTTTTAGGAGAGCTGAGGACAAGCTCACCCCAATACCACACAACCATCCCAGTCATGCCCTTGGCTTCATAAAATAGTCATGGGTCAGGTCGCTGGCTCATTTCCATTTCTCCATCTCTCTCTCTCTCTCTCTCTCTCTCTCTCTCTCTCTCTCATTCTCTCTCTTATTTGACATCACGAGAAACAAAATGAATCTCCCTGGGTTCAGTGTCCTGCCATTGGACTGGACATATAATTTAAACAAGTAGACTAGACTGCGAGATCCGAATGTCCGACGTGTTGTCAAAACTGAATAGCAACATAAAACGGTCAAAAACTCTCCACTGACAGTTCACTCAAGGTGGTGTGAGCACTGGTAGCCCCATTAGCCTCTGTCATTGTATATGGAATTCTTGCTGATTCTTCCCTTTGAGACCTTCAGGGTCAGGGACTGAATCAAAGACCAAGGCCTCAGTGTAACACAGAGCCTTGGGCAGAGTTCTGGG
Organism: Chanos chanos; assembly: GCF_902362185.1. NCBI lineage: Eukaryota > Metazoa > Chordata > Actinopteri > Gonorynchiformes > Chanidae > Chanos > Chanos chanos. Next base: position 48,248,449 of record NC_044499.1, on the reverse strand, counting down.
GACAGCTTGCCTTTCATTTTTATGGTGATGAAATCAATACAGCAATATGACATACGGATGTGATCGTTATGGAATCCAGAAATCAAAGGATCCTGTGAATCAATGGGTCTGCATATTCCAACTCTTATCTTTCCTGTGTTTTTTAGCCTTTGACATCTTTGTCAGGTGTCTGTTCGTTTCTCACCGGTAACGCATTCATATCATCGTCATAGCCGAAGGTCGGATCAATACGTTTGTGTCACAACAAACAAGCGTCGACTTGTGAGCGCATTCTCGTGAAGCCAAAAGCATTGTTCTCTAATACCTAATAGCAATTTTCCTCCCATGTCTCCGAACGGGTCCAGAGTCTCCGAAAAAAGCCAAGAGAGAACGTGACGTGTGAGAGAGCGGCGATCCGTTCTCGCCATCACACAAGTCCCCTGTGATCTTCTCGTACTGTGTGATTATCTAAACAGAACCCAGCGCGGCCTGTCACTTCCCATCAGACACAGGGACGTGCCTCTTTTGTTCGGATCCTAGCTGGGCCGGTGTTGGGGGGGGGTGGTGGTAGGGGTACAGTATAGGGAGACAAGGTTTTTGGTTAATGGGGCTGTGGGGGAAATCGAGTCCAAAACAAGCCGTTTCTCCACCCTTTCAATACCCCTTCCATGTTTGTTTGAAGTCTACTGGGCTCATCGTGTGAGCAGTGTACCATTATAATTACCGGACCTGAATGCGTGTCAGGCCTCAGCAAACAAAGACTGCTGATCCATGGGACAATTCTAAATTACATCGCTAACAAGTACAGTACACGGATATTTACTTTCACTAATACATTACATTCGCGTTCTTCAAGTCTTTGAAGGTGAGAGGACAGATAATTAGGTTTGTAACTGTAATAACTTTGTTTAGATAACACCGTTTAAAACATAGTATTTGGCTCAAAGTGCTTTTATGGGATAAAAACATAAATAGGTCATTAATATAATGGATAAACAAACACTGTAAACAATGATGGAAGGACCATAAAACCATAAAATCACAAAAGCAAAGAGAAGACAAAAGAGAAATCATGAGGATTAAATATAATATCTGCATGGAAAGCAAAAAAACGTAAAGTTTGTTTTTGCACTGTTTTTTTTTTTTTAACTCTCTTTTGAGGTACCTGACCAAATTGTAGAAGAAGAAATTTCCAGAACCAAAGTAAGCAGCTTCACTCATGTTTTTTTGTTTATAACCCGTAACAAAGTGGAAAATATATGAAGTTGCAGAGACCCCAGCTAAAGATAGCACCCACAGTAAAAGGAAAACAGATTGATATCTAGATAGCGTTGGAAACTTTACGTTGGCCTAGGTGCCAACAGGCATCTGTGACACTTGGTCAACCTGTCTGTGGCCATGCAGGACTGTTCTAGCATGCTGTTGATGCTGTGTTTCCGTCTGGGGGGGGGGGGGGGGGGGGGGGGGAGTTGGAAGTTGTACTAGGAGCAGTGCCTTCAGCCTCAGCAGCGGACTGGAGGGGCGAGAGAGAGGCCCGGCCATGAAAAATTCATCAGGCCACCTCAGCATGGCGGGGGGGGGGAAGGGGAGGAGGAGAGGGCGGGAGAGCCTTCATCCTGCGCTCCAGCACTGCTGTAATTAAAGGGACACGGCCTGTGGAAATTGGCTCGGACCCCGCCGCACTGCGCCCGTCACCCCCGCCTGCTCCAGCCTCGTCTCCGGGCCTATTCCAAAATCAATTATCTCCAGAATACAGCTGTAAGGCCCTCACGCCAGCCCCTGTCTCTCTCTCTCTCCTCCTCCTGAAGTGAAGAAGACATTTGAAATTCATCACTGCACAAACGAAGACCCTTCACGACTTAAACAGCGCCAGCCTTTTCCATAAAGTGTTTTTTTTTTTTTTTTTTTTTTAACCTGATGACAATTTTACCCCCTTTCAACCTCCTGGGGTGAAAAGCAAGCAGAGCAGTTTGATTGGGTTATTTAGAAGCCGACAAGCAAAGCAAAGAGGAAGGTGGAGACTGCGAAATGCCAGTTGTGAAGTTCAGGTCGAGGGATGTCACTGCACATTTGTGTTTTTCTACCAGCGAGAGTCTACGACCGGCGCTGAATTTCAAGGTTGTTCAGTTTTTGAGACATGCAAAAGTTACAACACAAGTTTGAGAGTGTCCTTGTCATAAAACATAGTCCCAGTTTTGCTGTTTCGCTATATTCTCATATACAAAGAGACAGTTATGAGTGTTTCTCAAAAGGAGGTGTTCACGTACCATGCAGCCACACTGGTACAACTACACGCATGGCGGTGTGTTTGTGCACGAATGGGAAAACACAAAAACACTAAACAGGTGCCTGTCACGGTAACTCGGCGGTGTAAAATATTAATCTGCATGATGATGTTATATCTGTTCCCACAAAGCCGAAAGGAGGACAAGAGAGACAGAAAGAGATGGCGAGAGAGAGGAGAGGAGGATCACATCTCTCTTTCTTTCTCTCTTTCTCTGCCTCTCCTTCCACGCAAGACGCTTTTAATGAGTCTGTTAATTAAAGCCTTCTAGGTCACCGTGTTCTGCTTCAGTAATGTAAATAATTTAGAAATGACGAGCTGGGTGCATTCTTGAAGTAAAAAAGAGCTGCCACATGTCTCTATCATCATATCTCCTCATCACAACGGCCCGTCAGCACCGAACACAGAGGGACCGACAGCCGACAGATTCCCTGAGAAATGTTCACCAGGGCGGCGGCATCAGCAGCGTGCGGGAACCGAGTAAAGAGTGTGCCACGTCAGGGACTGACTCATCGTGTCTGACTATTCCAGGACAAAGACACGATAACAGACGACTCACCGGGGAGCCGTCGACTCTCGGTATTCACAGCCCAGTGCACTCTTCCCGTGTTCGAGCACTGGTCAGAGGAAAGAGAGAGAGACAGAGAGAGAGAGAGAGAGAGAGAGAGAGAGAGCGAGAGAGAGGTGGAGAGAGTGGGAATTGGTGAATCACAGTGCTGCTGTAAACTGTAAGTGTGTTAGAGTTGGTGGAGGGTGGGTCGGTGGGGGCAAGGGGTGTTGTAGGTTTTGGTTTCAAGAGAGGTGGCAGAAGGTCCCTGTTGGTGAGTTTGTATAGATATTTGGAGGAGGAGGAGGAGGTGGAAACTGGACCATGGATGCGGGGATGAAATGGTGATGTGAAAGGGACAGGTTTTGGGTTTGCTCGGCAGCTAGCTCACATACTGCCAAATAGTGTGAATGTGTGATGTGTGTGTAAGAGAAACTGATGCAGTGACATTGTGTGTGTGTGTGGTTCATATGTGTCCCAGAGGTGAGGTGATGCAGGGGTGATGACAGTGTTAAGTTTCAGACACGGACAGCGACTACCTCTGAGCACACTAAGACTGACTAAATGGATAAATTATTCAGCGATATAACACACACATACATATATCTCTGTCTCTATATATGTGCATACATAGACAGAAACAGAGAGAGAGAAAGACAGAAGGATATATATATATGTAGAGAGAGAGAGAGAGAGAGAGAGAGAGAGAGAGTGAGAGAGAGATTACCATTTCTTTCTTTTTCATTACTGTCTCTGTTGGTGATAACATTGTAATCTGTAATAATACAATATACGCCACTCATAATAGTAACTCATTCATCAATAAAAATTAAGAACTGCAAATTTAAACACACACGTACACACAAACACAGACACATACACAGACACACACACACACACACACACACACACACACACACACACACACACACACACACATTTACACAAAGTCAGCATTCAGGGGCCTGTCTTTTCTTTCTGTGTGAGCTGTAATCCTCTGCAGTTCTTATCCAACGAGCGTAAACATATCGGCACTCAGCACCTCGCAGCTGAGGCAAATACGCCCTGAATCAATTAGTCCTGAATGAATTCCCTTTAGTAATGTTAATGGTGAGTTCACTGAGCATGGCGTTATCTGGGCCACAAGCAAGCTAAGCTGGGCCTGTCACCAGCAGGTGTCCGCACACTGGGAAACCGAACTGGGAGTACTAGGAGGACTGGGAGAACTGACATGTGGTCAGTCAACAACCATTAAATCAAATTAGTGCTTGGTCAGCTGATTCTCTGCTCCGCACACAGCAACAAACTTCATCTTTGCAGTCACTGTTTTATGATACCTGCGTGTGTTTTGTGACACCCCCCCCCCCCCGCCCCCCTCACACACACACACACACACACACACACACACACGCTCTGCTCTCAATCTTCCTCCCTTCCCTGGATAACAATTCAAACTGCTCTTGAGAAAATCCTCTCCCCAGATGGAGCCGGGAAAACTTCCCAAGATGCCTGACTATTGTTACGTCACAGTGGACGAGTTCTCTGGTTTCTGAGCTGAAGGTCCAAAAGGCTTATCTTTCCACCTACTTGAGACAGAGGCCAGTCCAAACACAAGAGCCCAACCTTTGAGTACTGGAGACAGCAAAGCCTTCACCACTTGTCATTCAGTTAAACAGGAGCTGAACATATAATGCATGCCTGAAATTCTTACATCTACCAAACGTGATTATAAGCCATACAGAATTAAATGTCTCAGTTATCCATGTTATGTTCTCGTAACTGTTTTAATGCCTCAATCGCTTCGGATTCCACATTTAAAAAAGGGACGAAGGATTAACATCTGTTAATGATGAGTGTGACAAATTCCATACCCTTATCCATGAGACCAACTCTGTATCCCTTGCAACAGAGTGAGCACTTGAAAGTAGATTAACTGTCATGTAACGTGTTCCTCTGGTAATACGTCTGTGAAAACGGTTGAAGCAAACCGTGGAGAGGTAGCATGTCTCGCAATAGCTGCATTCTCTAAACAATACACGCTTTGATCGCTGTATGAATCGGTAGCTCTGTAGGCATATGAAAGTGACAGTTTTTCATCCTCAAGGATAATACCTATTCTGAATCTTTCGATGCTCACCAGGATCAATATACTCACGTTTTATTGTCTTTAACAATAAGGTAGCTCACTCAGCATGCAACCTTACTCTGAAGTCTGCAAACATCTTCAAGCTTTCGTTTTTTGGGGAGCAAAATCCACATCTACTCAAATAAAGCATACTGTCCACATTGTCCATTGTCATTTACGTTTTTGTTTCAAGAAGCAAGGTAGAATAGTCTACCATGAACAGAAATATTTCTTTCCTTGAAATATGTTATTGCTGTGGGCGGTCTCCATGGGGACGTGGTTGATCATATTGGATTACAGTTGACACTGATTGCCTCTCTGAAACATACATAAATGTTGTGCAATATTAATCCGGTTGCATTAACAGCAAGTGATCTGTCTGATATCTTCAGCGGCAGTGGCCTTAATGGAGTTTCTGTGTAAGGCGGAGACATTGATCAGACAAGGGGCAGAGAGATCTGGATTCAGGTGAATTTGTTGCTAAGGAAGAGAGAGAAGGAGTGATTCTGGGAATGATTTTGTGTGGAAACCTGGAGAGGCAGGAATAGATTTGATAACATGGAGAACAAACCCAAGTCAAACGCCATTTCGCAATTATGCTAAGTGAGTTTAGTTCCAATTGGGTGTCTTCATAAAATATCGCAGTAATACAAGAACCTTCCCTTTTGATCAAGCTCTTCTCCAGAAAATTCTCTTGGGACAGATCTTGCCAGATGGTTGTGGTGACTTAAAGAGTTGTTTATATAAAGACATTTTTGGGGACCTTTGATACCACAGCAAATGTAAATCCTACTTTTGGAGTGGAGTTGGAGAGAAGGACACGGTGAAGATTAATTGCTGGTCATACAGAAAGTCATCTGCTGTGCTGTGTGTGTGTGTTTGTGTTGTGTGTGTGTGTGTGTGTGTGTGTGTGTGTGTGTAACATTAGAGTGTACACAGATCATTGCAAAGGTGGATCAAGGTCAGTAACAAAATAGGTTAGCGCTGTTAAGAAAGAAAGAAAGAAAGAAAGAAAGGCTTGAACTGACAGCCAAGTATCTAATTACTGCAGGGCTAATGAGAATAATTTCGTCACTCCTTAGAATGTTGCTAGTCTTCTCCCTTTTTGACCACAGTATGAGCTGTTACCCCATAAACAGTTTACACAGAAAGTGAAACAGCAGGATTATTACCGTCCTCATAAGCACCTCTGTACCAGTACCTAAAGAGCTGAAGAGTGCTGAAGAACAATCAACAATAATGACGCTAACAATTAGCTACATGTGTCAAACGTCATCTTTCAGTTCTTTCCCTTTATTTGCGAGTCACTAATGATGAGCCTGTATTGCCTTTCGTTCGTTTGAACCTGAGTCTTTATCTCATGCCCACAGCACACTGGGGGTCAGTCCACCCAGCTTACCCACCGCCTGCATCCTATTGACTCCTCTAAAACCCCTTACAATAGCATTTGCATGCTAGTTTCTTCTGTAATAACATAGATATGCCAGGCCAAATTAAAGTAGGCCAAACAAATGCGCCAAGCCCCGGCTAATTGTGCAGTGAGAATGTTTGTATATGTGTAAGTGCGTGTGTGAATGTGTGTGTATGTATGTGTACAGAGAGAGAGAGAGAGAGAAAGAGAGAGAGAGAGAGACAAACGAGAGGTCCAATTTGATACATCCTAGAGCTTTTCCTTCAGGCATTTTGCTAAGTACTTTCAAGTCTTTGTGAGGAAATAATTGATTTGTGCATGTTCCTGAGGCTGTGTGGAAAGCGTATTATGATATTTTGTTGAATAATGGTTAGTTTGCAGCATAGTGGGGGGGGGGGGGGGGGTGGTGGTTGGTTAATGGATTAAATGGCTATTAGAGAGAATAAGTCTCAGAAGAAAACAACCAGCTGTGATTGACAGTTTACAAATTGTGTCTGTCTGACTGCTTACTCTCTTGAGGTGCAAACAAGGCCTAGTGTGCATAGAACGGTAGAGAATCAGGCTGAAGTCAGTATGATAGGGGCTCTCTTCTACTTAGTATTTTATTTGCATGTGCAAAATGGATTTGTATGTACGTGTGTGTGCACTCACATCACCGAGAGGGTTTTTTTTTTTCTTCTATCTTTTCCTTTTCTTTTTTTTTTAAATTTAGTACAGATTCCTTATGTACAGCAGACCAGAGTAAGAGAGAGAGAGAGAGAGAGAGAGAGAGAGAGCAGCATAGCCCATAATAATGACATGTAGTCTAATGGGGGGTAGGGGGGTGTCTGTGGAGGATATTGGCCAGTTGAGAGGTTAATCAGCAGTGTCTGGTTATTCAGGGAAGACAAGCTAATTCCTCCAAAAGGGAAAATGGCACCTGGCCGGCCTATCTGAGTTCAGATAAGGCTGTGTTAATACACACTGCAGAATGGAGGCTCAGGGGTTAAGGAACTGTTATCGGTGAGCTGTGGTACAGGGGGCGACCGGGCAACAGAACGCTAAGTTCACGTTCTCCTCCTCGTATGGTGCACCCTCAGCAAACCCCTCAAGTAGAACTATCAGTACACCCTGACCCCCACCCAAACCCCTACCCCCCTACCCCCCCCCCCTTCTCCGCATTCACTGCCCCAACACCCAGCACCAACCTCCATTCACAACCACCACCCCCCTTCCACCGACTTCCCCCAAAACCAAGCTATTAGGGGGCATGGCTAATTGGAAGATCACGGAAAGGCATTAAAAGATAAGATATTCTGGCAGTCTGCCTGAGGCGTGGATCAGCCAGGCAGTGGGAACTATCTGGCCTTGTCACACACTTATAGAGTGCTTTTTCCAATGTGAATACAGCCAGACAAATTACCCTGGTAATATCTCAGTCTCTCTGGTTAACATTAGCACAGAAATTAGCTCCCGATTCTAAGTGTGCCTATCTACACACACACACACACACACACACACACACAAAAAAAGGGCTGACAGACTGCATAAGCTAAGTGGGACTCAATCTTTCATTTTTCTCTCACACACACATACACACACACCCTCATGTGCTTGCCTACACATGGCCACACACAAACATAGAGCAGGGCAAGGGGGTGGGTGCCGGAAACTCATCACCCTTTGTATTTTGATGAAGTGTAAAATCCTATTTTATGGTCGTGTGTAAATTACTCACCCCTTGCCGGGTAAGTCTGTTCCTACAAGGTTCTACATGCATCACGTCCTTTCAATGATACGCTGCGGTGTGACGGGCCAATGTGACTGCTGCCATCTCCGACCACGTACGACACAGCACAAAACATTTCTTTATATGTTCGTGATTAGGCCTCTCAGCCCTTTCAAACTGACCATCCAGTTTGCGAGCCTTTGAGAAAAGAAGAAGAAGAAGAAGAAGAAGAAGAGGAAGAAAAGATGAGAACGCCTTATTCGATATTAGAGTCCGAAAAGGTTAATTACTTAGCACCGAGCGCACGTAACAATTAGGAAGCTCGGGTATTTTTTTTTTTTTTATTATTATTATTATTATTACTATTATGAGGTACAAAGCTTATTGGTGGGATTATGAAAGCTATAATAGAGTCTTGAATGCTGCTGAAGGTCTGTTGGAAAACGGTGATTTCTCCTGCTGACACTCTCCCTCTGCCACATTGTATGCTTCTGACTCAAGTGTCAGAATCGAAACAGCAAACGCTGATAGAAAGAAACTTCCATGCTGCCCCTGAGCGAACATTTTGAGAGCAAAAGAAGTAGAACCCATTCAGGCGTATTAGAAAAGGCTTATTAAAAAAATAATAATAATCATAAAGAAAAAAAAAAGATTGAAAAGAAAAAAATTGAAAAATAAGTTTGTAAAGTGCTGTTTGAACGATTTGGATCACGGAGAAATCTAAGTCAGAGGAAAACAGCTTTCACCCGATATGAAACCGGTTTAAACACACATCGAGAGAACTCGATGCGCGGTTGTGGTTCTGCGTGTGTGCTATGTTAGCGAGTATCAGACAATGCGTGATCCAGACCATTACTCTTCAAAACCATTTATAAATCTTTCAGCATTCTGGACCCGTCCTTAATTGGGCAAGTAACTCTGGTATCTCTCAACAGTGCAGAGCAAGGGAGGGGAGGGGGAGGGGGGGGGGGCACCGATGGGTGCCGAGGGAGGGAGCATTTTTACACAATGTGAGGTCAATGAAGTTGTACTTTTTGCCTCAGAGAGCTGCTAATTTGATGGAGGAAGTGCTGACAAGACCTTTCTGGGCCATGTTTTCCTTTCACGGCTCTTCTCTCTCTCTCTCTCCCTCTCTCCCTCTTTCTCTCTCTCTCTCTCTTTCTCATTCTCTTTTCAGATTTCGCATTACAGATCTGGAGTGCTGGGAATCGAATAGGGGACAGAGCCGGGGGAAGAACAGGGTGTCATTAATGAACCACTTCACATGTGTGTTTATGAAAAACGATTGAGAGAGAGGGAAAGTGAGGGAGATAGGCAGGGAAAGAGAGAGAGAGAGAGAGAGAGAGAGAGAGAGAGAATGGGAAAGGGAAATGGAAAAATAGAGATAGGTAGAAAGAGCGAGAGAGAGAGACAGAGAGAGAGAGAGAGGCTAAAGCTTTGGAGAAAATGAGGAGAGAGAGAGAGAGAGAGAGAGACGTCATTTTTGCAGGCCCTGAGAAAACAAGCTTGACAAAGCGTCCTTCTGGAGAGCATCATTTAAGGGCATTCTCCAGCAGGGCCCAAGCCGCACATCGCAATGAGCCACTTAACACAAGAGCCCCTCTCTCACCTGCCAGGCAAACACAGCGGCCCTCTGAGCTCTCTGTTTACCCCCCAGATCCCTCAGCCTCAGCTCAAGACCCATCTGCCTCCATTCAGCCCTGCAGAGGTGGCACTAAAATATTTGTCTGAGGCGAACAAAAGGCCGCCAAAATACAAGGCAACGCAGAGAGCACAAAAAGAAGAACCCAGGAGCAACGAATAATGTCGAAATAGCAAAAGCTTGTGTTACAATGTGAGATGCTTTGGTACATCTCTGTCCTGTAGGGGACCGAGAACGATTACCCAAAAGACTTTTTTGGGGGGGGGGGGTTGAAAAGACAAAATGTGGCAACGTGGGATGGACAAAAGAGTGTAAGAAGGACTTAACGGAAAGAGATGCTCTGTAAATTGTGTAATTGAGAAATTTAATCTTAAAAAAAAAACAAAAAACTGAGTGATTTTGAGTTTTGTTGTTTCATTTAATTAAAGTAATCAGTTGCCTCAAATTTTATTCGGTTATTACAGCCACTACAGGAGAGTTTAGATATTTTGATAAAACCGAAGGAAAGAAAACAACCCCCCAGAGAGATAGAACAACCACAGATAAAAGTGGGTCGAGAAGACAAGCGGTCAGAATGAGATATTTCTGTGTGGTCAGGGAGAGGCTCTAGAACATTCCAGGAGAGTCTTAACATACTTCTCAAGCTAAAGGAAACAGAAGAGGGAGTCTGATACACTGACCCCACACACTGAAAACAAAAACAGAAATGAGAATCCATCTCTTAAAGAAATTAACACCCCCCCCCCCCCCTTCAACCAAGCCACCCACCTACCCATCCGCTGACCTGTCTGTCTTCCCCAAACTCTTTTGCCCTCTTAGGACAATAACTTCCTGCTTTTAAATTAACCACCGCCCGGGCCCAAGAGCCCCCTGTCTCTATTGAGTGCCCCTCTAAGTCCCCCCCCCCCAAAAAGTTACCCCAGTTATTTCCGTTGTGCTTTTGTGTTCTGTCTGCATATGCTGAAAAGGCTAAGCTAAGGTATTGTTGGAAAGAGGGCAGAGGGAGAGAGAGACATTGTATGACATGATCTCCTTTTGAGCTGGTTCTGATTGTTAGAGCCAGCATGAGTCGGAGTCCAGAGGATGGAAACCTGGGACATGACCCATAACCAGGGAAGGGAAAAGTCCCAAAATTAATGAGCGCTTTTAGTAAAAGGCATACACATCGTCAGAAATAAAAGCGCTCTCCCTCTCTTTCTCTCTCTCTTTCTCTCTCTCTCTCTCTCTCTTTCTCTCTCTCTCTTTATTCACAGTCAGACTTCACTCTTTCTTCTCTCTCTGTCTCTCTTTCTATCTGTCTTCCAGTCAGTCAGTCATTTGCCCTATACCTCACTGTCTGTCTGTCTGTCTGTCTGTCTCTCTCTCTCTCTCTCTCTCTGTCTCTCTCACTCTCTCTCTCATCCCTGCTTGTCCCTGTTTAAGAAATCTGAAATCAAGTGCCTTTGTTTAAATCATAACACAATCAGTGACAATTCGATTGTCGGGGGTGTCACGCTTACAATAATAAAGTGGGCCTGATTGACTGACGGGGAATTTTACAGTTCATTATCCAATCAGGCGCCAGCGCCGTGACGGGCGCTTGTCACCGGGGGAACTCTCCTGGCGGGGGCAGATGTCACTCTAATGCTGTTAAGATGACAAGCGCTGGAGGACAGCGTGGAAAGAGTGACATTTTCTCTTCCCTCCCTCTGATGAATTGAAAGATGAAAGAAAGGCGAGCCAACGGAACAAGGGAACATGGAAGTGGAGAGTGTGCAAGGACATAATCTGACAGCCTCCATTCTGACGTCTGAATTAAAACCTTAGATTGGAAGATTTGGGGGAGGGAGGTTGGAAGGGGGGGGGCGTGGGGGGGGCGGAGAGACGGTATCCGACAGGACTTTCATCGTGTGTTTTTACTCTTCCTCCATGCGCTCAACGGATCTATAACAGAACCGTGTCAATATTCAAGCGCTGTAATGAGATTTAAAGCCAGTATTTTCGAAGCTAACAGTTCTGTGATGTTAAGAGAAGAGGATGTGAAAACAAGAGTGGAGTAAGTGAGGGAATAATAAAGTGAACCACAGAGAGAGGGGGGGGGGGGTATGTAAAGGGGGAGATAGAGATTGAGAGGCAGCGGAGAGACAGAATTGGGGTTTGAGAGTGGGAGGATGGGGTGTAACACTTCTGACCTGTCAGATGGAAAGCATGTGGGATAACTGCTCTTACCTATATTCAGAATAGGTTATAAAAAGACACAGTAAAAGAGAGGGGAGGGAGGGAGAGAGAGAAAGAGAGAGAGAAAGAGAGAGAGGGGGAGGGAGAAAGACAGAGAGAGAAAAAGAGAGAGAGAGAGACAGAGAAAAAGAGAAAGAGAGAGAGAGAGAGAGAGAGAGAGAGAGTGGCAGAGAAAAAGAGGGAGGGAGAGAGAGAGAGAGAGAGATCTATCTACTCAGAGTGAGGGCCCCATTAACTTGACCACTTGCCCTTTGCACACAAAGGTTTGAGCGCAGCCCTCTACCCCTCTACCCCTCCCATCCAATTATGTGTGATTAGGCTGAGTGTGCTGTGTCAAGATGGAGGGTAAGAGAAAAGACATGGCTCTCTTGGTCTTTCTGTCTTCTTCCTCACACACACACACACACACACACTCTTGCGCACACACACAAAAATCAAACACACACACACACACACACTCACAAACGTGTTTATCACCTGAATCCATTCACCCCACAAATAGAAATTCTATACACACAGTTCAATACACAAGCTTTAGCGGGTACCACACAAGTAGGGCTGTGCGTGAAAAAAAAAACCAAAAAACAAAACAAAACACGCACACACTCGGAGACACTCGGGGCAGAAGAACGACCGAGCCCCGTTGGTGGTTCGCTCTCTTAGCGAGCACTTGAGTTGATTCATCAGTGACTCAAGACGGCACAAATGAATGTTGTTTTCAGAAACAGAGAAAGAGGGGAGTGTGTTCAATTAGCGGAGCCTCGTTAGAGGGGCCGTGATTAGTCAAGCCTTAGCCGCGGAAAGAGGCCCCATGGGGCAGGAACCAGCGCCACTTCAGAGCCATCTCTACAGGGACCCCTGGCGTGTCCAACAAACCCCACATGATAACTGCCAACTCTGTTGTGGAACTGTTTCTGGTAATTATCAAGGCAAGAGACCGAAACGATACTCGGGCAGGGGCTGTGGGAGGAGGGCAGAATATAAAAAGACAACTGTTACACATTTTTTAGAGAGGGAATTCGATGACGTTAGGTGAAAATAAAGACGAACGCAGACGAGCGTGGTTAGCGGAAATAGTTCTAACGCTGAATGCTGGGCAGAATGTAATGTGAAGGTTTTAGAAGAAGAGTGAGGTGTGTAAAGTGTGTGTCTGTGTGTGTGTGTGTGTGTGTGTGTGTGTGTGTGTGTGTGTGTCTGTAGGGGTGTGTGGGATTTTGAGTCTGTTTCTAACTATACTGGGAGGACAGGGTTGGTAGTGGTGGTGGGTGGGGGTGATGGGAGTTGGGGTGTGAGGGGCAATATTAAAATTCATGACTCCCTTTCCAAGGCATTTGTATGGGAAAAAGATTAAGAGAGGCCTGCTGGAGAAAAGCAGCATTATCAACCTCCCTCCTGCTCCGTACTGGCCCCCCCCGTCTCTCTCTCTCTCTCTCTCTCTCTCTCTCTCTCCCTTTCTCTCTCTCTCTCTCCCCCTCTCTCTCTCATTCTGGAATAAGAGGATAACCTGGCTGTGCTTGCTTGAATCTTTCAAGTGAAGTGAAGAGTGAGAGCCATCACAGCTGCACCCCCCCCCCTACCCCCACTAACCCAAAGTCACATTTATTCCCACTCAGTTTTCTAACTCACTTTAAATGAGAAGATAGCCACGTAGCAGGTTTTTTTCCCCTGCTTTGGAGATGCTCGCACTCTGCTGATAGTTGCAGATACAGCTGTACTGGACTGTTCTGCTCGGACAATGTAAGTCAAGGAATCTTCAGCAGGGACATATCGTTAAGGCTAATTCATTCTGTGTTATCCACCTTTGACGGCTGAATCTTTGTTCTTAATCTTAGTATTTCAAAGATGGGCGTTTTATCTTGTCATTTTATTCATTTTAAAGTTCTGTACCTGAGAAAAAAAAAAAGAAAACAAAAAATGCAAAATGAAACACAAAAGCACAGACCTAAGGAAGAAAAAGCAAATTGTTACGGCGATATTCATCACTGGGTATAGTAAATGAATAATAAAACACAGAAAAAAAACCCAATTTTTTTTCATAGTTTTATAATAAAAAATCTTATTATTTCAGTGATGTTCCTTCCTGGTGAAGGTTCAGATACACTGAGTGGTTACCTGTTTGTGTGCATATACATGTGTGTGTTCATATACGTGTGTGTGTGTGTGTGTGTGTATGTGTGTGTATCACAGCAACACAGTCAATAAGTTACTGTTGGACTAATATTCTGAGTCATATACACCAGTGTAAGAGTGTTGATGGGAATGGATGTGTAAGGTGGTAGTGTTTAGGAGCTGGGGAAGAGTGCTGTTAGCCTGCTGTGTTTAACACAGGGAAGCGGGGACTATACCACTCCATTATGTGTGCATGTGTTCTCTGGGTAAACAGAATCAGCTCAGATCTAAACAAGCTGTGTATTGGAGGCTGGACTGTCCGTTGGAAGATAAGAGCGACGATTCAATCAGCGTCTAATCTTTACCCTGCCAATCTCTTTATGCATCTCCACACTTCAACTTCATTCTCACCAGACAACTTATTCCTGTTCGCATGGAATTCATTTTCATTCACATAGGAAGAAAGAAAGAAAGAAAGAAAGAAAGAAAGAAAGAAAGAAAGAAAGAAAGAAAGAAAGAAAAAGAGGAAAGGAGTGCATGGATACATGACCTAACGAACTGATGAACTGGATTAAATTTAATGAATGGATGGATGAATTAATGAAAGGATTAACGAAAGAAAGAAAGAAAGAAAGAAAGAAAGAAAGAAAGAAAGAAAGAAAGAAAGAAAGAAAGAAAGAAGTGAGCTCATGTTTGAATGAATGAATGAATGAATGAATGAATGAATGAATTGAGTGAATGTGTTTGAAAGAAAGAAAGAAAGAAAGAAAGAAAGAAAGAAAGAAGTGAGCTCATGTTTGAATGAATGAATGAATGAATGAATGAATGAATGTGTTTAAAAGAGAGAAAGAAAGAAAGAAAGAAAGAAAGAAAGAAAGAAAGAAAGAAAGAAAGAAAGAAAGAAAGAAAGAAAGGGCAGACTAGCCCTGCGACATACCAAGGTGTGGGAAACATGAATGTGACCATAAACTGGCCCCTGTATGACCCCTCCACAGCCAATCAAATTGGAGGAGCAAAACAGGTAATCTTACCTGGGCACTTAATCCCAGACTCTAATTGGAGTGAAACTCTACCTGCCTGCCTGATCCTGCATCCTAATTGGAGGGTAACTCCACCTGACTTACTGATCCTGCATCCTAATTGGAGGGTAACCCTAGCTGGACGGTTAATCTCAAGTTTTAAGGTTACCTAAATTCCATACATTGTACTATGTGTCACAAACATATCCACGCCTACAGTGACTGAAGGTTTTCAATGTCACCTTATTAGTGAGTTGTCAGTTTCTTCCTTTAAGGGATAGTGAATTAAGCCTGGTCTTTCCTCTCACACTCTTACATGTCTCTACCTGTGCAGTGTTTTTTTCATTCACTGCACTGCCAAATCTGATCACACTATTCACTTGAACTGACATAAGAAGCTGACATAAGGGTTTACCTTCAGACAAACAAACCGTGCCTGTTTTTCTAAGGGAAATACACTTTCTTTCCAGACAGGAAACACATTAAAGATATAACATTACAACGTTAAAAACGCTGATGGATTAAAAATAGCATTCACTTTTAATGTGTTTATGTCAAGAGAGGAGAATTTTCTTAAAAATTCAACTCGAAGAGATTTAGTCCGGGAGCTTTAAGTACGGTAAACTTAAACATTCGGTTACATTTATTTTATTTAATTTTTTAAAAGAAGAAGTCTTTCAGCTATATAACCACAGCCGATGGCTGAATCCTAGAGCTTCTTCAAAGTGGCGGTGGTGACATTTAGTGGTGTCATTTCTCATTTTTTTCCTTTTCTGTAATTCAGAAAAAGATTCTAAGAGTATTTTGCTATTAATGTGATCACAGCTGACATTGTATCGAGGTGAAGTTTGTTTTTAAAAAGTCAGTCCAGCAGGAACAAAGAGAGCAGAAGGCCACTCTTCCGTTGACTTCCACATTGCACTCAGATAAACTAATCATATAAAAGAGAGAGAAAAAGCAGAAGAAAAAAAAAAGAAATTATGAGAGAGAGAGGGAGAGAGAGAGAGAGGAAAAGAGATAAGAAAGGAATCATCAAAGCGACAAGAAAAACAGGGAAAATATATGAAAACGGGACAACAAAGGCAGTACCTAAGTACCTGAGCTGAAATGTAAAGTCAGGGATAACCACATTTTTTCAGAACTCATTCAAATTAAAAGGACAAGAGGATGATGATGATACATTTATTGAATCTTGAATTTTAACCTGAAATGTAATGATGTATAGAATTGCCAGATATAGTAAAAAAAAAAAATTCCTTTGCTTCTAATAATTGTTAATCCTGATTTTTTTTTTTTTAAATGCATTTCAATTTTCTTTTTGTCTGTGAATAAGATAATCTGAACGTTTTGGTTTTTATCTGGAACGTTCCCTCATGTCGGAGGAGCAGAGATGTGACAGAGGGATATTTAAGGTGTCGAAAAAAAAAAAAAACCCCTTTCCTCTTATCTTTGGTGCACCGTGATGGACAGATACAGAGTGACAGCTTTAAATCAAAACAAACACACAGCATGACCATGGAGCTCCAATGCCCCTCAGCTAGATTAATTCACACAGTCGTTTTCCATTAGAGCTGAGCAGGCCTTTTACACACAGGCCAAAAAAAAAAAAAAAATTACCGTCATTCCATTCGTCAAGTGCTGTCAATACAGTTCACGAGGTACCGTCATAAATAATAAAAGCTCCAGCATATGCAACATAAACACAACATGTCATCGCGTTATAAAAATAAGCACGAGGCGAAATTTTGGTTTATTAGTAAATGGATCATGAAGTTTACTCTGTCCCTTTCAAATAATCTAATAATATTTCCCTTTTTTTCCTCTTTTTTTTTTTTTTTTTTAACCAAGCAAGCAGATTACAAACAAAAGCAGTTAACACATCTGAGCCAATCAGGCACTGCTACACACTTTTTAATGACAGGTGGGTGAAGGAATAAGAGGATTTGGAAAAGCTGGGAAGTTTGCTGAGAGATCATTTTCAGCTTCAAAAATTCATTAATTAGGAAAAATTATTATTTTCACGAAGCCTCTGCTGTTATTTTTAATTAGAAAGCAGATATAAAAATTTACAGAGACAAACAAACAAAATGTGTCAAAAAAAAGGGGGAAAAAAACCAACAAAAAAACAGAAACAGCTGGCCTGGTGTTTTCATCACAGCTGCTTCATGTGGTTTCTCTACTGGGCCACAAACACAGGACACAGACCAGAGGGACACATACACACACACACACACAAAGAAACAAACAATAATACTCACTAGTGCCTAGCCTAGATTACTAGTAGGTCCAGTCCACCTTGAACTTTGGTTTTTTTTTCTGGTCAAAACCATTTAAAAATAATGTTGTCATTACTACCAGAGTATACTGCTCTGTACAAATGAGTGGTGCACATACATAGTAACAAATCTGTGTGTGGAATGTACCACTTGCCCAGCCAATTTGCTTGTATTAAATGAACCCTGAGAGTGTTCTCTCACACCAGACTCTCTCAGAGTAATTTAACCAGGGAACTGGACCACTGTGAGACAGCATAAACAAGCTTGGAATTAATTTAATACTGGTTGACTTGCTGTAGAGAAATATCTTGCCAGAGTTAGTTTTGTACGTAAAAATAGTTTCTTAAAGAAAAAGAAAAATAGTTTCCTGAAGAAAAATCACTACCGCACTTAGGAACACTAGTCTCTCTCTCTCTCCCTCTCTCTCTCTCCCTCTCTCAACCTTTGAAAAGGGTTACAAATGAGAGTCATCCCCTAGAGAGTATTCAATTTGCTCCTTATTTGCCCATTCAAAAGTGTCTCTTTATCAAAGTGAGTGGACCGACCTTCCGCTGATAAACAATAATCTCACTCAGTGGCTAAATGTTCTCTCGCGCGCACTGCACTGAGCGTGGTCTTCTCTTATCGCGTGAGCTGAGAGCTCAGGCTCTCCCCTTAGATTAGACACACGTCAGACAGATAAGAGCCATAAATCCAAATTGCATATGAACAATATTATAGCATTACGCTGTATTAATCTGGTCATTGCATTATTTATCTTAATGATTGAGTGGCTGTGTCTGGACACGTCTGACAGAGAGACTGGTGGTGCGGGGGGGTGTCGGGGCGGGGCGGGGGTCATCATCAGGTATGAAGCAATAACCTCTGGATCAAAGAGAAAACCCGCTCAGGGTTTCCAGTCTAGTTACGAGCTCTTTCATCCAATATCAGACATGACTCCACAATGCCCACGTTAACGGTTTTTTAGCTCGCCTATTTCAGAGTAAAAGAAACCAGGAAATTTAATCGCATCTAAACGAAGCACTTTGAGGACGTATTTTCAAGGACTCATTTGCCCAAGTGTTTGCTGATGTCACTGTTCGCTGCTGTGACCTCTGTCTGGAACGGCTCTTAAACCCACTGTATTGTGTCTGGGTCGGGGAGTGGCATTGACCATTGTCAGTTCATTTCTCATTCCAGGCATTCTGGCCTTCCCACCTCCCCATAATCTGTTCTAATCTCTCCCGTGTTAACCTCATCTGCGCAACGAAACCTGAACGATCTCCAGGAACAATGGGCAAGCAGCGCATTTGCTAAATTACTCTGCTAAAATCATATGGTGCTGCTTAGAACCGCTTATTCTAATCGGTTATCTTATCAACTGATGTTATATGACGATTATGTATTTATGAGTATGTGTGTGTTCACGTGGAACAGATTGAGTGGACGGAACGTAAAGAGGATCGGTACTTTGTTGATTCAGTGGATTGTTTTCTGTGATAAGACTCACTTTTACTCATCTTTTGGTCAATGACACACTACTTGTTTATATTATCATATGTAGTTGAGACGGTTTAAGTGGATCTGGTTAATTTTTTTCCGTTTGTCTTTGACGTTAATTATCGCTCTCTCCGTGACTGTTATTGACTGTTGCTACACATTAAGAATGCTTCTTATGCTTATTCGTGCTTATTTCAAGTGTATCTGTTGCCATAGAACGGTAAAGTTTGCATTACGAGGTCATTAATCGGAAGCTTCTGAATATGTTTAAGAAATCTTTTATCACTCGTGCCTACTGAACGTGTTCAATGTAGCTGTTTTCTGAGAGGTGATGGTTTAGTTTCTGATTCTGTCGTTTTTTATCCTGCAGACTAGTGCCACAAGGACGGGTTTTTCAATGAAAAAAAAAAAACAAGGTTGCGTCTCTGTACTGAACTAAAAATGTCCTTCGCGTTAGACAGAAGTGCTTGCAGGACAAAGCAAACAAACCACTCATCCTACAGATTATCTCACCCTTCAAATGATGAACAGTACAAAAGAAAGAAAGAGTGTGTGTGTGTGCAAAGAGGCTTTTATTATCGTTATTATCGACAATCTCAATACGCTCTCTCTCTCTCTCTCCCTCTCTCTCTCTCTTCCCCCGAACATATTTATTATCTGTTTATTTAGTTGTTGTTGTTTTTTTTCTTCTGTGTAGTGATGCATCGAAAAAGCTTAAACAAAAAAAATTAGAATAATGCCTCACACATGAGGCCCGTGAGACCTGAGGGGAAACCGTGTGATGTAATGTCCAGGACGACAGGGACCATCTGATCGCTGTCTCTAGTGAGGACACTTAGGCAGAGAAGGCCCGGGGGGCAGGAGGAGAGGAAGTGGTATGGGATGGGGTGGGGTTAAGCCCTGTCACAGCAGAGCACCACTGTCAAGTCAAGCCCTGTAGCCAAAGCCCCGCACCATGCACGTCAAACAGTCAACACACACACACACACACACACACACACACCATTACAGCAATAAAGTGACAGCAGTGAATCATTCTACCTCATTCACATTGTCACATATGGTCTATTTTTATTTATCTGTCAGAACTCCCTCTCTCCCTCTCTGCCTCTCTGTCTCTCTATCTGTCTCCCCCTGTCTCTCTCTCTTCTGTATGTGTGTGTGTGTGTGCATTTGTGTGTGTCCATCCACCACCTCTTGTAGCCTCATTCTCAGTGTGTCTGTGTGCAGTTTTGTCCTGTTTCCCAGGTCTTCACTGGTAGGTGTGCTAAGTGCAGTGATTCTGCCTAGCGTCTCCGAGCACTGAGAAGAGAGGAGCCTTAGACTAGACTCTGATTAATAATCACTCATTATTCACAGTCACTACACTAAAATTACGCCTAGAGGGAAACACTATTTCTGCCCCCGGCAGGGTGCCCCTACTACGAAAAGACCCCCGCCTCTCCTCGCCCAATCACAAACCAGACCCTAACACCCCCCAACACCCCCCCCCCCCCCCAGCCCCACTCCCCAGCCCCTCACCACCACCATCACCACCACTACCACCTCCTCAAACGATGTGTTCTAATAGTGCTCCTAATCTACAAAGGAAAACAATGAAGACTAATTGCAAGTTTATGTCTTCAGTCTGTCCTCCCTGTGTAAATACTCGACAAGGAGGAAGAGGAGGTTGTAATGGGGGTGGTGGTGGGGGGGGGGGGGGCATTCTTTGTGCTGCCCAAAGTCAAAATCACTTCGAAGGACACAGACTATAATAGACTACAATTTATGACATGAATCATCTGCTTGGCACATGAGCGAGCGAAAAACGGGCTTTCATAAACTCCAGTTGGATTCGTTTTCTTCCATTTTTTTTTCACAGACGCAGTTTGGTCTGACACACTCTGTTACACAAATTCTACACTTCAAACAGACCGTGCCTGTGTGTATATATGTGTATATATATAGAGAGAGAGAGAGACAGAGAGAGAGAGAGAGAGAGAGAGATGAAAATTCACAAAGGAAAAGAAGTGACTGCGAATCCCTTCATTTTTCTTTCACTTCCACTTTTTCTGTCCCAATCTCCCCCTCACCCCCCCCCCCTTTTTTTGTACGTTTTAATCATTAAGTCACAACAGTCAATGGCTTTATTATCTGGTTGCCTGGGAGCCTCTATCTTGCTATCGCCCTGTTGGGTAATTGTATTGTGACAGAAGATGATGGGGACTGAAGAGCTTTTCATTTGCAGGTTAGCGTTTATCAGTCGGAGCCATCATGCGATGCTGTCACTCTGCCATCGGCTCGTTTGGCCTGCCTACCCAATGTCCTTCAAGTAACTTTGTGCCGCTTCAATTTGTCATTTGAACCTCTTTACATCGCATGCTCCTGCATGTCTTTAGCCTCTTCATGCTACGTATCGACTGTAGGAACAGTTGTGTGAGGAGAGCCATGAGGTTCTTTTCAGGTGTTTTTTTTTTTTTTTTAAATATCCAAAAATATCAGTTCAATCTACATTGATTTGATTGCTCTCTCTGTGTGTGTGTGTGTGTGTGTGTCAGAGAAAAGTACGCATGTTCGTGTTTGCTTAGGACAATTACAGGCAGAACACAGAGAAGATTAAAAGTAAAAATCAATATTTAAAAAAAAAAAAAAAGCCAATCGCTTTTTTTGCGGTGATTTTTAGTCATCTGCTATCGGGTGTTCGTATCAGTATCTTTGAATAGAAATCATTGATTTACTGCCTGTTTCTCTAGTGACTCTGTTTCTGGCTGTAAAGCCTTTTTAACATCCTCCTCACCTCTTTGTATCCAGCCGTTTTTTTTTCCCTGCTTCCGAGTTCAGAAGAATTAACCTTGATTGGGATAATTGAGCCTAGGCCAAAGTGGTTTAATGGTGTTTTATAAACCTATTCTCTCCATCTCTTCCCCTGGCCTCTTTTCTCTCTGTGCCTTTCTGTATCCCTCTCTCTCGCTCTCTCTCTCTCTCTCTCTCTCTCTCTCTCTTCTTCTATTTGTCTCTTTCTCTCTCTCTTTCCTGGTAGACAATTTGCCTTTTCTGCTTCACTGTCAAAATGCTGGGATTGTAGATACACTTAGGACAAAAGACTAGTATGACAGGTAGCTATTTCGGCTCCGCTGTCTCCCGAGAGATAGCCTTAAAGTACAATATCAGTGCTGACACGCGAAAGAAGAAAAGTCTTTCAATGCGATCCATCAGAACAAGGTAAAATTATCAGCACACCAGAGCTCAGCTGACCTTTACCTTGTATGTGAGTCTTAATCAATGGTCACCCTGGTCGACTCAAAGCAGACGGGAAAGAAAGCTCTCCCAGCACTTGCATTTTAAGCATTCACACTGCTAGGAGCAAAAGTTGCAATAATTCACACAGAAAGCCTATGTGAGTGGGTTTGTGTGTGTGTGTGTGTGTGTGTGTGTGTGTGTGTGTGTGTGGGTGTGTGTGTATGTGTGCGTGTGTGTCTGCTTGCCTGTCCATCAGTGGATGAACCACGTTGAAAAGGAGGGCAAGGAAAGCAGTCAATATCATAAGCAGCTTACACGCAGGCGTCCACTGCTTCTCACAACAGATAGAGACTGTCTTGTATAGCATGCCTCTCTGTCAGCCCAAGATTAGCTACCGCGAGACGGATTTCATCACCTTTATTCAGAGCGGAAAAAGGCGAGGGGAAGATTGCCTCTCTGAAAAAAAAAAATAAAATAAAATAAATAAATAAATAAATAAAAAAGTGCATGCACAAGCTACTGTCACTCTCGGAGAGAAAAAGCCGTCCCTATCCTTCCTCCACAGAGGCTCCAGTGATTGCTCCACACTTCACTGGAATCGAGAGTAAAGCTGGAAGGACAATAAGTCCCAGCAGACACTTTAAAGGTTCTCTAACACTGCCCAGGTTAGTGCCGGATGAGTTTCTGATAGCAGAGAGAGAGGAAACGGGTGAAGACCATTTTACTTCACAACACCGACGATTGAGCCGCGCGCAAGCAAGTGGCGGTCAGGTAATGACACTGAGAAAGCCAGAGAGGGAGAGAGAGGGAATAAAGTGACCGATTTCATACAGCCAACCTCGCGCGTTGCGCGCGAATGTTCGCAAAACAATGCTTTAAAATTTTTAAGTGATGGGGGGAGGAAGTGGGGGGGGGGGGGGGGGGGGGGTGGGGAGGGGTGGTGGTGAAGGGTTCAGAAAAGACTTTTTGAAATGTGATTGAATTTGTGGTTTCTATATTTAGAGAACAGATGAGAGGCTGCGAAGAAAAGTCAGCTAATCCTTTATAACTTCATCGACTCTGATCGGCAAAGCGCATCTTCAAACAGGTAGCGGGGCTAAGGCTAAAATCATTTCGGCTTCAATGAGTCAGCCCCTCCTCCGCATCATCCCAGACCCTTTCGGCCCGGCCGAAGGGAGATCAGTCCCATCAGCTTGGGTTAAGCTTTTTGAAAGCAGCGCCGTGTACCCTGGGCCTTGGGTGGTGGGGGGGGCTCTAGAGACAGCCAAGGTCCCCTGGCACAAACACGCTAAGGGACTAACAGTCACCATATGCCTGGTGACAACCCACAGCCCCGGGATGAGCAGACCTGTCTCATTCTCTTTAAGAGTCAAAGTAGGTGCCGCTCTGAGCTGATTGGCTAGCCCCCCTGCAGGTTCACGTCACGCAAAACGAGTTAAACTCACTCATTTTAACAGCGCTAATCTCTTCCAGAGGTCAACAGAGGATCACTTTATAGCGTTCTATTGGATGGATCACACGGCGTAAGATTGTGTGGCTGTCAAAAGGAACGGCTGAGCCAATCATCCCTTTGTTAAGGATGCATTCAAAATTCAAAGTAAACACATATTCCTAGCCGTTCCTAAATTGACCTAGGTTTTTTTTTTTTTTGCCTACCTTTACGATCTTAGAGCTTCATCTCTTTGACAAAAGCCTTGACCTTTTTATTAAGAACGACGGCAAAGTTCAGCCGATTAAAACAGGTTGTGTTCTGGCAGTTAGATTCATACTGTCCTGTATTTTCCATTCAGTTCCTTTCTTTTCAGGCTAATTGCCTGTTAACCCTCCACTTACCGTAATTACTGGCCCCAATTAACATCTGACAGCAGCACAGGGCAACTGGGAAAGAAGAACTGCACTTCAACTTTTTCTCAGTTTTTCGAAAAAAAACCCTCTGTATGCCTCACGCGTCTTGTGGCGTCTACGTAGTCTCAACCCTGCTCCTTTCGAACTCTAACTCCTCACATCTCCTTAGCCCCCCCACCCCCTCTCCCAGCCCTCCACCATTCACTCAAATGGTTGTTGTCTGAGCAGCCCAAAAATCCAGATGCAGCCCATTGAATCTGGATGTGAGCGTTTCAAAAACAAGCTAAACCCAAACTAAACCGCGTTCTGCATGCCTCCGAGACCAAGTTAAACCAAATAAAGAGAAAAAAAAAAAGTTTTTACAGATAAATTATAACATTCATCCACAAACACCCACTTTAAATCTGCATGTGAATATGTGCTGTTGTTAATACACAATTTCTTGGCTTTTCTGTTTGACGGTATTACTAAAAACCAAGTACCAATACAAACAGATCACCAATAAAAAGTTCTTTTCACCTCAAAAAGGACTGCCATGTGGACTTTGAACCTTATTTCACAAAAACATGACATTGGACTGAAATATCAATTTAAATGAGAAAAAAAAAACATCCACTAAACCGCTCACCTTCTGCTATAACAGGCCTATTACTTACAGCATCATACTCCTCACATTCATTTAAATGGTAATTTGGTGCATTGTATAATTTTTTTTGTGCCCTTGCTGTGGAACTAGCTTTGTTAGACGGAGGACAATGTCAAAGCAGACCTCAGTGGCATTGGCACACAGACCCAAGGTGATGAGACAGACCACATTCCACAAAGTCAAGCGATTTAAAAGACGGGGGGGGGGGGGGGGGGGGGGGGACAAAAACCCACACAGCTTCATTTTTATAATGTCCTATGGCCCCTGGAACAGAAGACAAAATGGTTGCAAAGCTTAGTTAGACTTTAGATTTGACATTCACACACACAAAAAAACCCCTTACAGATGACAAGAGGTTGTAATTGAAAACATAACAGCTTTTTTTTTTTTTTTTTAATGTTTCATCGAGGGAAAAAAAAATTATTCTGAGGGAGTAGTCAAATTGGTCTCAGGGACTCTAAAGTACATCACTCTATCCTGCTTTGTCTTTCCATTTATTCCCCTTGGATTCACATGACAAGCCAAACACCTCACATTTTAACTCTCCTCCCGTCCTTGATTGTTGAAAACCAAGTTAGAGCGCAAACTTTGTATTAAATGGATTTTAAGAGCACAAAAAAAAAAAAAAAAAGGGAAACGTTTGAGGGAAACGGCTTTGGGAAACCGTAATGGTATTTGAGACAGTTTGTATGTGCTTGAGAAAGCATGAATGACTGAAAACAAAAAGGAACGCTCTAAGGAGATGTTGGTCCATGCCAACACGCTGGCCTGACGCTGTCCTCCAGACTGGATGCTGGAACATTCATGTCCCAAACAGTCCAATCCACCTCATTCCCAAAAATACCATTTCGGGTTGAAGTCTGTGGACTGCACGGGTTAGTCAAGTAGAGCGAGCTTGCTGTCGTGTTCCTGGAATCGTTCTGAGACAAACATATGCTTTATGACCCCGATATTTTATTTCGCCACGAGTATCGACAGGACAGAGGGTAATCCGTATACCATGAAGCGATGCATTTCACTGGTCAAACTTGTTCAGATGCTGTGGCTTTTTGGACGTTGCTTAGCGGTTTGCAAGGGACCTACTGTGGTCCCGCTTTTCTCCTCCTCATTGGTGTAGTGTCAGTGATTGTATGCTCACTTATTATAAAATGGCATGGCCCTGACGAGGTCCAACGCACTGGTCGGTCTGGAACGCGCCTTGCACTCCATGTACGTAGCATGCCGTCGGTAGGCTGTTTGTGGTTTTTCTGTTAGCTTGGATGATCTTCTCTGATTCTCCTCTGACCTGTTTCTGCATTAAGCTGTTTTTTTTTTTCACACAATGGACTTCCCCTGATGATATGTTTTTGGGTTTGTTTTTTTTTTTTGTTGTATCATTACCAGTAAACTCGTGCTGCATTTGAATGAACAGTTGGGTGTAGCTAGTAAACCGATCACTGTGAGAACTTCAGCACGTACTAACAAGAGCGAATTGTCAATGCTTGCATGGTTTTTGGATTTTTATTTTATTTTATTTTATTTTTTACGGGCATACCAGGGGCACAAAACATGACCTCACCATTCTGCGGTGTTTATCAAAGTGTTTTGCTTGCCTGCATACCAACTCTGTGTGTCTCAGTCGTTTCTGAAGCCACTCTTCTTCACCCTTGACCTTTCGCAACCTCAGACGTTTTGTATTCGTGGAGTTTTTATTCATATGAATTTCACGAAGCTGTAAACAGCGGAGGGAAAAATTCTCTGCCTAATGCATCACCGTACTGTCCTCATGCCCTCATGACTGAATGCTTTGCATTGCCTCTCAGTTCTCTGTTGCTGATTTTAAATGCCCCTTTACTAAAGACACGTCTAAGATGGCTCTCTGGTTTGCGTGAAATATATGCTGACAGGTTTACTCACTCAAAGGGACACAATGGTTTTGACTTCATTATTGTGTGTTCCATTTGCTGCATGCAGTCACTGTGTGTGAGGCGATTTTTTTCATTGGCTGTTTTTCTATCTCTCTCTCTCTCTCTTTTTTTTTTAAAAGTGTGAGGTTATGTCAATCCAGAGACAGGAGCTGCTCACTAGAAATGATCACAAACACACACACACACTTGCACGCCTGCCCGACGCACACACACACATGCACAATATATCTGTGCCGCACACCCAGAAACATTCTCTCTCCCTGTTCAATTTTAATTGCTCAATCCGTACTGGATATGAAAAACAAACAAACGCTCAAATGGCTTCAAGAAGTAAATTAGCTGCATTCTGATTGCATCTGACCCTTAACCATTGTTGTCTGTAGCCAATTAGAAAGCAACTCATTGTTTTTGGCACATCCCCCTGAGATCCGACATAAAAAGATGTCTCTGAATTCAAATTGACCTGTCTGAACGTATACTGCTCCTGACTGAGTTGTTTAGTTTTCCTGCCTTGCATCTCTCCATCAAAGGAACCGTACATGCCGTGTGTACTCGAATCTCCATATGTGCTGACGACAGGTGAATCGTCTTCAAACAGTCTTTCTGCCATTGTGTGTATTCTGTTATTTAGCAACACAGCACTCCTTTTCCTCATCTCTCTCTCTCTCTGTCTCTCTCTCTGTCTCTCTCTCTGTCTCTCTCTCGCTGTGGAACAGTTATCTGTGAAACAAAACAATTAACCTCCTCAGCATCTCTCTCTCTCTCTCTCCCTCTCCCTCTCTCTCTCTCCCTCTCTGTACTAAAGTGCCGTGTTAATCATCTTAAGTCTTTGGTCAGTATGCAGGCAGAGAGGAAAGCGGCTCAGCACTCAGCTTATTTAACGGCCCACTGCTTCCCCACCTCTGTGGATTAGAGAAGAACGACCTGCATTTACGCAGTTATTCCCTCTGCAGAGAGACACTCATAACACTGCTGCTCCGCGCTACTGCCGAGAGAGAGAGAGAGAGAGAGAGAGAGAGAGAAGAGAGAGAGAGAGAGAAGAGAGAGAGACCTCCCAGTCTTCCTGGAGGAAAACAGCTCTCTCCTGCTCCAATGCCCATTTTAGTCTGTTCCATTGGATTACCTTTTTGATATGGCACAGGAAGTTAGTCGATTGAAACCACCCAATGTATTAAACTGTTAATTTATTAAACTGCAATAAAACTGATAAGATGAGCAGACTCCCAAACAGCTGGTCCACAGACATATATTGGTTGTTTGACTGACAGCATAGCACTTAGGCTTCAGAGCCACTTAAGAGGAATAATTGACTAAAGTCTCTCCGTGGTGTCTTTTGTGAAAAGCAGTAAGAAGCAGCAGACACATTAGCTTAAGAGCTTGAGGAAACTTCTGGATCATGTGGGATTTGTGTATTTATTTAAACAACAACAACAAAAAAATTGTATTTATTTATTAATTTATTTATTTAAACAGTCACTTTATCGCGTTATCTTTTCTGTTATAAATTTGTAATAAGTATCATATTTTCATTACAAAAAAAAAAAGTGTTGGAGTAGAATTTCTTTTTTTTTTTTTGCATCTTTTGAATAAACTGTTTACAAGGTTACATCAGGTTTCAAACTCCAAAGAGAACGAACCGTTTCGGTCGCACTCGAAAGTACAGTCCGCGTGAAACGCGGCACGACATGCCGAGGGCCGACACGCCGCAATCTAAAGTTTCCAACGTTCGCAGTAAAAAAAAAAAAAAAGGTCTGCCTTTCTTCAGGCAGGTAGGAATTGAGGTTACCATCTCTTGCCTCCTTGCTGACCGCTAAGGTTCAGCGCAATTCCAGCCGGGAGAATGGGAAGGCCGAGGACCCAGGGCCGGGGCAGAGAGGAGAACAGGGAGGGCAGCTTGCTTGGCACGTCAGAGGACCCCAACTTGAATGAAGAGGTCACTCACCTCGCCGCTTCTTCTCAAAGACCCGCCAAAGAGAGAGAACCATGAATAGAGAACAGTAGGGGAACACGTGTCGCCCAAGAACAGGGACGGCACAATGGCCGACGCGCGGTATCAGAGGTCGCTGTCAAAGGTCATTTCACTTACGGGCTTTCCTCAACGCGCAATGCCCTAGCGTCATTCAGGCTGAAAAAAAAAAAAAAGAAAAGAAAAGAAAAGAAAAAAAAAAAATCAAATAGAATCGCATTTCTCGTGAATGCTGATAGGAGGAAGTCCCAGTTGTAACGGTGACATAAGAAACGCAGTTGGCATTTGTGTATCTGTGTGTGTAGTTTACCCTGTGCTCTGCTAGACAAGGCAACAAAAAAAAAGAAATAAAATAAAAAAAAAAAAAAATCTGAGAGGGAGATTTATGAATAATGAACTAAATTGGATATCTTGGAATTAAAAGCCATTATACACATGCAATATTTAGAGGGTCTAATTTAGGTTTTAAGAGCCGGGGCTGTGAGGCCCGAGACGCTCTGCAGGCTGCCCTGGAGCAGAGACCAATCTGTGCAGAAGACGAGGAACAGAACTCCTGCTTTAAAACCGTCCACAGAATCTCCAAAGGCATCAATCAACCAGACACCCACTCCCAACCAATGAAGTACACACACAGAGGAGTAGAGAGAGGAGAGGAGAGAGAGAGAGAGACAAAGCCGCTCCCAGCCTCCATGAACTGAACCGGTGTAGTTCTTAGTGTAGGCTCCTTTGATTGAGCTCATCCTTCTAAAGGCAACTCTGCATTGTGTTTTATACGCATGGTGATTTGTATGCATGTATGTATGTATGTATGTATGTATGTATTTATTTATGATCAGGCAGGGGTGACCTGTGTCCTCTGTGAACACATAGCTTTGTGATATGGAATGAAACCTCTTTCCTGTAATGAGGAGCTTTGCGCCACTGTTTCAGGAGAGTTTGGGAAGCTTTAGTAAATCCTGTCCCATTACAATATGAAATTAATCATCGAAAAAGAGAGCAATTATATCAATATGCTCTTTTTGTCATTAGAAAGCCCACACCTGCCACAAGCCACCCCCGACCCCACCCGCTTTCTCTCTCTCTCTCTCTGTCTCAGGGTGACCTGGGTAAACGGCACAGAGAAACAGTCCTATCCTCCATCATTAAATTACATCAGCCTGACCCCGCACAATGAGCTTCAACAATGCCCGACTAATCTCTTAATCCACAATACTGATTGAGAACACCTTTAAATTATGACTGCATTATGATGGACAGACTAGAATTAAGCTCATAAAGAGAGTGAGAGTGAGTGTGTGTCAGTGTGTGTGTGTGTGTGTGAGAGAGAGAGAGAGAGAGAGAGTCAGACTCATAGGGCTTTAACAATCAGAATTTGGTCAAGCGGGAGCATCATTTGCATTATCCACCTACACCTTCCGAGCTCCAGACGACCAAATCACGAATGATCAGAGAATTATATTGACATTCACCTCACCTATCCAGACTACCCAGTGTCATACTGCTATTCACAAGCCCACTCCATTTTCCCTATGAGTTAGCCAACACCACAGACCACAGCGCCAGACGCTCTCCCCACTCCAATTAAAGGGCTCCATCCGATCATCAGAGATTCACCTCTAATCGCATAGAGCCACACCACTTGCCAGGACCTCAGATAAGACAGCCACAGGTGTATCCACAGGGTGGGAGAGAGAGGGACAGAGAGAAAGGAGGGGAGTGAGGGAGGGAATGAAGGGAAAAATACAAGAGAGTAAGAGAGAGAGGGGGAGAGAGAGAGAGAGAGAGAGAGTAAGAGAAAAAAGGAGGTGTGTGCGTGTGTGTGAGTGAGTGTCAAGAGAGAATGGAAACACAGGTGATGGTATTGTGAGAGATTTTCTCCTTGTTTATATTTATGAACTGAAAGAAGCAGTAGATCCCCTCTGAAGTGTTTTAGGGTCAGAGATCAGGTTTTTATGATGAGTGGACAGCGTCTCTATGCTACTCACCTATGCATTATCTCTCTCTCTCTCTCTCTCTCTCTCTC
Source organism: Chanos chanos (assembly GCF_902362185.1). Classification (NCBI taxonomy): domain Eukaryota; kingdom Metazoa; phylum Chordata; class Actinopteri; order Gonorynchiformes; family Chanidae; genus Chanos; species Chanos chanos. The sequence goes on along the minus strand of NC_044499.1, from coordinate 48,218,047 downwards.
TCTGCATCTGTCCTATACTTATTCAACAGTAGCTTTTTCCTGCTGTCAGCCGGGCCCAAAGCAAAAAAAAAAAAAACCATGAATTAACCACAAGAGTCAGAGAACTGGTCACACACCCGAATCAGAATAATCTCAGCTGCTCCACCATAAAATGTTTGCCCTCACACAGGCCAGGTGTCCCTGATGCGTCTGGGGAAAACAGAGCGGAGGGTTTTAAAGCGAGCGCTACAGCACAGATTGCGCTTGCTGTGGGGCACCCTGAAAACATTTAGAACCTTACATCCCGGCGCTAAAAGCCTGAATTAGATCCTTTGAATATTGCATTTTTTTTTTCAGTCCATTTTCCAGACTGGAGCAGATTCTGATTCCCAATTCCCACCAGAGGGACCCCTAAAAAAATTACACACTGAGCAAAGACTGGAGACTGCTGCCACCTGCTGGCGGGAGTTGGTCATGCGGTATAAATTGACGGAGCAGCCTGGATAGCTTGGCGCTTGTCCTGTCTCGAATTTAGCCTGTTCTCTGAATAATGTAAGGCTTTCTGAAGTGTCCACTCCATGGAGGTTTCCCCTCATAGCTAAGGTGCACAGCACTGTAGGGTTGATCAATTAAAACCCACACCAATCAAAAGAACTATCCCTCCAATAACGCACGAGACACAAGGCCCTGATGGACATCTAGACTTGCAAGCGTTCGTTTTGATGTGGCGAAAGATAAAGGTGGTCTCAAAAAATGCGTCGAATTATTGAATTATTTGCCCCTGTGATGACATGTCTCGATCAGACACGTGACATTCTTTCAAAGTATCTCTCTCTTTCTCGCTCTCTCTCTCTCTCCTTTTTTCTTGACCTGTGTCAGATACCTCGTCCTGTGTCGACTTCTGTCCATTCCTTCCTCGGAGGCTGACGCTAAAAAGGCTCACATCGGTTCTTCTTATCAGTCCACTGACTCCCGATGACACCAGTGTCCTGCTTCTACCTCTCTCTCTCTCTCTCTCTCTCTCTCTTAAATAATATAAATAGCGTCGTCTCAGCGTTGGCTGTCATCGTATAAATTCATACGGCTCAAGGGAGATAGCCTTCAATTGTGCTTCTCAATAGCTGCTCAAAGGAGCCACATCGAGTCCAGATAATGCACATACACAATTGGGCAATGTGCTTTATGGCAGTGGATTAGTGCATTCACAGGAGTAGCCTAAGGCCAAGCTCTAAAATTAAACGCTTCACTTGATTTGAATCAAAACTATTTTTATCCTTCTGTTCGTGTGTTTCTTTTTTGCTGAAGGAGAACAGGTCAAACGGCCGGCAGGTTGTTGACGCTGAGGAATGAATCCCAGTTCAACGAGAAAGACGCTGGTTTTCATCAAGAACTGCTTCATGTTCAAACATGCCAAAAACAAATCGCCACAACAAACTGAAGTCGCGCTATTCCACCGTTAAGCTATTAAAAGGTGTGTACGAGATCGATTCAATTTTAATGAATATGACTGACATAGTTATTTGAAAGTACTTGTTCATCATTTAGTCTAGTCCTGATATAATTTCTGCAGTCTGGAAAGACATTCAAAGACTGATGGAAATTATTAATAATTATTTATTACAAATAATTACATATATAAGATACCACGCATTCTCAAGAATGCACATGATGAAACATTGTGGGCAAAGTGTATAGTCCAGGTCCACACATTGGTAATCCTCTCAACTCAGCAGAGAGAGAGAGACAGAGGGGAGAGAGAGAGAGACAGAGGGGAGAGAGAGAGAGAGAGACAGAGAGAGGATGCCCCAAGCTGGGATTCCTTCGTTTAATTCAACATGGTTTCTGAGGCATAAAACATGCTCAACTCCTAAATGACTTCTTCCTCTTTTCTCCATTACTTTCTTCTCTTTCGCCAGCCCCCGCGTAGCCTCTGGACTACGGCTTGCCTACCTGATCGTATCTGCTCCTCTTTCCTCACTTACAAAAGAGGAGCCATAATCTGGAGAAAGATATTAGAAGCTTATTCGCTCTCCTCCTCAGGCCATGGTTTCTTTGTGAAAGGAGAACTGTGAATAAGAAACCCATTTTCTGTACCAATTCAACATACCTTAATCAGAGCGACTCCTTTCTCTTTTAACACAATTGCTTGTGCAATGACACTATAAAGACAGGGTGAAAGACAAGTAGAATTGATTCTCAGAAATGTTGTTTAAGGCTCTTAAAGGTTATTTTAAAAACCGAGAGCACAGCACACGTTCCCGAAGTGATCGGCGAGGTTTAACGGCCGCCAAACTTTAACCCGTAACAGGTAACAGAATTAATATTGTGATAAAAAACATCAGAGAACATGGACTCCAAGAGAGCTGGCATGCTAAGCCGGGTGCTGGTGGCCCAGGTTTGTAACTGGATCCCGGCGTATGCGAGGGGATTTCTCCTCCATCCTAAAAGCAGTCGTGGCCCAGCAAGGCCTCTGTGGATCTGCGTGGTATCACGAGCAGGGCATCCCTCACACACAGACGCATTCTTGCTCTTCTCACTTGACTTGACAGTGTTTTGGAGTGAATCACATAATTAACAAAAGGATCTCCAGAATTCACTGACTAAACATAATTACCTCTCCCCCTCCTCTCCTCTCTTAATTCCTTCCTGTGGCCGGGGTTTTCGGCCTGGCTGGACAAACACAAAAGCCTGTCATGTCACGACAGCGGCGGCTGCTGGGCCGGTGGCTAGGTGGGAGGGCATATTCATCTCCCCTCACCACAACCTGCTGGGCCAAAGACTCCTCTGACATAGCAATGACACCCCTGAACGAGCGGGCAAGAGAGAGAGAGAGAGAGAGAGCTACACAACAACTCTACTTTCCAGTCATGCTCAGTAACAATACGCAAAGCCATGCCGAGAGTGACACGCACTGTACACTTTGTGCGATTCGCAAGCGCTTAATCTCTTGTGTATTTTGCTGGTTTAGTTTTATTCCATTTCACATCAATGGGTGACGGTAAATCACATAATTAACGGTGAATGTACAGAGAATAAGGCTATTCGTTTATTGAACAGGAACACTGCTCCTGAGTAGAAGATATAGCACCACCACCATCTCTGTGGAGAATCTTTCATATGCTGAGTTAAACCTGCAATTTAAAATCCACCTCAAGTGTTACAGAGACAGAGGAATACATCATTTACAGCGATAAAACATGCAGAGAGAGAGAGAGACAGAGAGAGAATATCATTTCACACTCAAACAGACACAAAATTAAAATAAAAAAAAAAAAAAGGTTCACTTCCTTACATTCATATGAGAAATGACGTTGTTCGAGGCCTGAGGCAAACTGAACAGAAATCATAGACTCTCTATCAACAGCTCTCCAGTACAAACAAACAGCACAAACTTGCCACACTTTCCATAATCCTCCCAGTTCATGCCACAGAGTGGATGGAGCCTCACCATGTAGAGGTCTAATCCTGAGGCAATAAGTAAAGGTGGGGTGTTAAAAAAAAAAAAAAAGGTGAGACATCGTGACTTGTGAATGGAGGTTAATTAGAGCAGAATTACCTGGCTAAATCCACCCCGCCCCCCACCCCCATCCCCCGCCCCCCAATTTCCTGTCCAATCAAACCACTCTGGCGGTGGTTAAGCTCCAAGGCCCCAGGACGCAGTGCCACGTCACCTTTGGGTGCATTCTTTCAACAGCTCATTTACTTCTGTAGTGTATCCAGCTACAGTCAGAGTAATCCCTTACCCTCCCCTACAACTCCATCTCTCTCTCTCTCCCTCTACTCTCTCTCTCTCTCTCTCTCTCTCTCTCTCTCTCTCTATCTCTCTCTCCCTCTCTCTCTCTCTCTCTCTCTCTATCTCTCCCTCTCTCTCTCCCTCTCTCTCTCTCCCTCTCTCTCTCTCTCCATCTCTCTCTCTCTCCCTCTATCTCTCTCTCTCCATCTCTCTCTCTCTCCCTCTATCTCTCTCTCTCTCTCTCTCTCTCTATCTCTCCCTCTCTCTCTCTCTCTCTCCCTCTCTCTCCCTCTCTCTCTCTCTCTCTCTCTCTCTCTCTCTCTCTGCCAGTCAAATAGCTGACTACTCTCACTCACCTCACACAGGCTAGACCCTGTGTTTACTTAGGACGTTAAGACACAATGAGTTTTGCCTTTACACACAAGAGCATGTGAGATTCCAGTCAAGCTTTTTATCCTCCTCAGATAACCTGTTTTCAGTTTAACATCAGTGCAACAGTGCAACTTCATTTGGGGTTTTTTTTCAGCATTTTCACAGGTTTTAACATCCTCACAAATGCAGAAGAACATTATGCAGAAAGAACGTCTTTTTCATGACATATTGTGGCACCTAATCAGTGTCTCTCTAAAGGGCTTGTTTTTGTGTGTGTGTGTGTGTGTGTGTTGGTTCAATGAGATTCTCATTAGTAAACGTCTGACATCTGCAACGCAGTGGTTAAGCTGTTTGTACTTCTATTACAGAACCTCTCAAACAAGATTTGGGAGCAGAATACACAAACTGACACTGGAGGTCTGAACTGACCGGGTGTGTCCCACACAAGGAGACATCTGGGTAGGCAGCAAACACCTTGAGCTGGAAAAAGCCAAAACATTGAACAATGAAAACTAACTGAAATGGTCTTTTGTGTATGTATGGTTCTAAAGGGAAAACATATCTGGGTTCTTTACAGGAAGAAAAAAAAAAAAGATTAAGCTGGACAGCATACAAACACAAAAAGTTAATGAAGTGTTGTAAACTGAAGTATGGTCTCAGAAAAAAAGAATTAAAGCCCTTAGACGCACACTGACATTTTTAATCTTGGCCACAATCTCTGTCAACAAATGTTTCCAATCAAATCTCCCTTAACTAGCCTCTTTTATTCATTCAGCTCCATTCAGACTATTGTGTAATGTCTATCCAACCTGCTTGGGTTTTAAACCCCAATCCACAAACCTGGTTGAATGTGCATGCTGGCCTGTCCCTCCTGCTGCTTCAGCCAGTGGAGTGCGGATTACCTTAATCCCCGCGTTTGGCATCCTGATCCATGGAAAAAAAAAAAAAAACACACACACACCGAGGCGTTATGATGGAAAGGCGTTAAGGAAGAGCGAGGGGGGGGGGGGGCTAAGGAGGAATCTTGCTTGGGTCTTTGGTTGGACAGCGGGGGTGGTTAGGCCATGCAGAGAGTTGAGAACTCATTAATCAAGCCTAGAAGTAGAACTGCCCCCCCCCGCCCCCCCCCCCGCCACACACACACACACACACACACACACACACACACTCAAAATGTTAGGGGTAAAGGTTGGAAGGTTTGGTGACTGAGGCATGAAGAGTGGGTCAGAACAGGCCATTACCCCCCCCCCCCCCCCCCCAACCTTCATGCACATCCCAGGCAGGTAAGCCACTCCAGTCATCTTGATATAATCTACCCAGTTAGACCAGTTTCAGTTCACTACAGCTCCTCCCACATCAGGACCAATACCCGGTGTTTGTCTCGCCAGCACCGTCAGCACTAACACAAATACCCTTAAAAAAGAGAGGATGTATTCTCTTCTACCAACCTGAGCTACGACTCAGTGTCTTCTTCCCTGTTCTCGCTTTAAAAAAAAAAACAGGCCTGCTGAGAGGTTTGTGTTTCAGCCAACGCACTACTACACACACTAGTGTCTCCACCTCACTAGACCATGTCACTTGGACAAAAATCAGAAGTGCTGATCCCTGAGCAGTCACACAGCTCTAAAAAGTGTTTTTAATTTTTAAAATCACCAGAGAATAAGTACAGAGACAACTTCCCAATTTTTGACAAAAGGGGTAAAAAGATCAGTGTTTTGAGCTCTTTCAGTGGGGATGAGACTGTCCAGCCTTCCATTAGAGGGTGTTTAATTTCCACTGACAGATAAGCTTTCCTAACCCACTCATCACACTGTAGCTCTCACACTGTCCTCACGTGACTGTGAATGCCGAGAGTGCAGCTAACACGCCCCCTTGTGTTGCCTTTCAGAGGTCGCACTCTTCATCTTTACATATTGTACTGTACAGCTGTGAGCACTTTTTATTAATCAATAGTATAACTGTCCAGAAGTGTACCTAGGTCCATATAAAGGTGCAATGATACCCTCCCCCCTCAAAAATAGAAGATTAATTTAAGAATTAAACCCAGAGACGATGTGTGTTATGCAGTTCTAGGCTTCGGTTTCCAAATAAAGCACACGTAATGTTGACATCAACTGTTAGCAATCCTTTATTGATGGTAACAGATCAAGTTTACTGTATGCTAATATACATCACAACATCTTACTGGGAACTATCATTAAACGGGCTCTTTTCAAGTGGAAAGAGAAAGGGAGAAAGTGAAAAGGGAGAGAGAGAGAGAGAGAGAGAAGGAGGGAGGGAGGGATGGGGAGAGAGAGAGAGAGAGAGAGAGAGAGAGAGTAAAAAGTCCTCCATCATAGTCTTGAAAACACAGGACATTAAAACATCAATCTCCTTCCCAGCTTCCCCTAATACCCACCCACCCCCTCACTCTCTTACACACAGCACTTCCTATAAAGCCAAAAAATTTTTGGAATAAATAAAATATTTTGTCGCAATAATTCTTCTGTTCAATAATTGTGGACATACAAAAAAGAGGGTGGTTTGTGCCAGATCACCCAAAACCCACAAAATATATCTTTACAATTTCAATTGGAAATCGATAAGTAAATTTAATCATTCTATCCATTAATAATATTAGGCTTTCCAGCATACATGGTTACAATTAAAATGTACCAGTGGGAGAGGAAAAAAAAAACTGCAAAAATATATATATACATACATAAACAATCATTCAATAAAATTCAATTACACACTCATTTTAAAGCTACACACCAGAGCAGATGAAGTCAATAAACAATCAACAAGGAGAAGAGGAAGAAGAAGAAGAAGAAGAAGAAGAAGAAGAAGAAAAAAAAGGGGGGGAGGCAGAAAGAGAAGATAAAGAAAGTCCAAAAAGGCCTCATGAGCATATGTAACTACGGCAACGGAGCCGCCAAGCAGGACTATAACGCTGAAAAAGTCAATGGGTAAAATATGCAGACAGGAGAGAGAGAGAGAGAGAGAGAGGATGCGTCTGTATGACAGAGACTGTACAGAATGGATAGGAAATTATACGCCTTGTAATCAATACTTGCATGCAAGTGTGGAATGGCGCGCGAGTCCATAAAAAAGTGATGTCATAATGTGTGTGAGAGTGTGTGTGTGTGTGTGTGTGTGTGTGTGTATGTGAACAAAGGGTACATTCACCCAAAGCTAAATGTCCTGTGACCCAGGCACAGTTCAAAGTCAGGGACTAACAAATCAACCCTATGGCAAGATTTAAAAAAGGAGAAAGACAATTAGAATCAATCATCATCAGAAATATTCAAGTACCTGTCAGCCTGCTCAAGGGGGATAAGGTTCCCTTTGCTCTACTACTGAGAGAAGTCCAGAGAACCTATACATACATACATAAATATATTTATACATATGTAAATATGTATATATATTTGTGTGTGTGTGTGTATATATATGTATGTTTGTATGCATGTATAGGTTCTCTTGACTATTCTCTCTGCAAAATAGCAGAATAGTCAAGAGATGTGTATGTGTGTGTGTATACATATGTGTGTGTGCGTGTGTGTGTGTGTGTACACACATACAAACATATTCCGCAGTTTTGTTTTAGAAACACTCTTAACAATCTTTACCTTCGTAAATATTTTATTTTATTCCATATATACTTGTTTTGCTTGTCATCAAATGTGAGTGCAATCAAACAATACTAATGATGTCACACAGTCTGAGCTCACATCACACCTGCCCTCCTGCCCCCGTACAAAAGATTCAACCATGTAGTAATATCGCTCACGGGGGGGGGGGGGGGGGGCCGATGGGGAACAGGAGAAAGAGGAAAAGTACGGAGGAGGAAAAGTTTAACACAGGAGGGATGGAGGGAGAGAAGGAGGGGAGAGAGGTACAGCGGCTTTATGGATCATTCACACAGCGTGTGTGTGTGTGTGTATATATATATGTGTGTGTGTGTGTGTGTGTGTCTCAGTATCCACAGGGACGGAGTGTCCCTGTCCATCAGTCCGTCTTAAAGTATAAACTTCTCCCTTCCTGTTAGATGAACGTGTGACATTTCTAATCAGTCAGATGAGTGTTCTACTGATGTCTGTTTGTATGTTTTACAGCAAGCACTGGAAGTAGCATCTGACACTGGAAGTAAAAACCCAGCCAAAAAAACAACAACAACAACAACAACAACAACAAAAAAAGATTAGAATCATTTAGCAGGACAAGGAGCTTGAGAGAAACAGGAAAAAACAAACCAGTAAAACAAAACAAAACAAAACGAAAACACAAAGAAAAGAGTTTGTTTGTAGTTGTTCTGTCTTTCGACATCCCAGATGAACAGGTGAGGAAGAGGAGGGCTGCGTGAGCGGCGGAGAAGGTTCTGGAACCAGAGGAATCCACCGCGGTGAAACGTGTAATGCCTGTGACAGAGAGGCTGAGCCAGTCAGGCACGTCAGAGGCACAGGCGAAGAAGAGCATCTCCAACCTGAGCTCCCCGGACGATAAAAAAAAACAAAAACAAAAAAACTCCCTCCATCCTGCTCCCAAAAGCAAACTGGTTCTGCCTTCGCCTTGTGGAGTCCAAAATCTCTCACCAAAATCAGTACCCAGGCCCCTCCCTGCCCCGCCCCGCCCCGCCCCGCCCCAGGGCCATGCCACACCTCCTCAAGCAAGTCCCCTCATCAGCCTGAGTTTGTTCTGTTTTTTTTTTGTCTGTTTGTGTGTCTGTTTGTATGTTTATTATTATTATTATTATAATAGGAGGAGGTGAAAAGAGACCCTGGGTGAAAATGATTTCTCTTTACCGCATGATGCTGCAGCAGTTCTTTAAAAAAAAAAAAAAAAAATCTGTTTTTTTTTTTTTGTTTTTTTTTTTTTAAGCTTTGTCATTCTTTAAAACAAGTGTATGCTTTGTGTTTGTGTTTATTTCCAGACCCCTTTAGATTTCCTATGAATGTCTCAGGATTAAAAAAACAAAAACAAAAACAAAACAAAGTGAGCGAGGAATTTCCTCTGTGTGAACTGGGAACACGGGGACAGGGACGGGATTCTCCCGGCTACCAGGGATCTTCCATATCACCGGCGCTCTGTCACAGGGAGAGAGAGAGAGAGAGAGAGAGAGAGAGAGAGAGACAAGAAAACAAAGGAAAAAAAACACAATGAGCTAAATGAGAATGAAAACAAAGGAGTGTGGAGGTGAGAGACAGCTAAAAATCAGCTCAACAGTCCAACAGGATCGCATCAACTTATTTCACATTAAAAAAACCAAACAAAAATAACCCCACATCAACAAGACAGAAGAGTTCAAAGAACTTTCACAGCAACATTCAGTAAACACAACAAAAAGTATCAAAGTATTTTTGATATACTTCTGTTGCATTTTTCATCTTAAAGAAGATTGTGTGAAGCTACATAAACCCATATACAGTCATTTAACTGTGGTAAACATCAAAACAGAACGAAACAGTGGGATACACTAATAAGAACACGTCAAAGTGATTCAGCACAGAAAAGTTTGATTATCTCCACATCCAATCTCACATTAAAAACCAGCAGAGTATCAGGAACAGTACAGGGGTAAAGCATCACTGTAAAAGAAAAGATTAAAAGAAACAAACAAGCAAACAAACAAACAGAGCATGAGCTTGAGGAGTGAAGTCTCACTACAGCTCACCTGAACCAGACTTACCTGGCAAGACTAAACCCACTTACAAATGTGAAGAATTCCCTTTTTATACCTCAAAAAAAAAAAAAAAACCCTTCACAAATCATAAATAATAACAAAAGACACATAAACAAGGGGAGTAATTCTTTCATGAGATTTATTTGTTTAAAAACCGCTTCGTGAAACAAACTGAACACAAACCGTCCTACCCAGAAGGGACGGTAAGATCTCAGATCCAAAACATTGAAAACAACTCGCTGCGTGTACCGCTTAATTGCACAAAAGAAAAAAGAAAAAAGAAAAAAGAAAGGAAAACAGAAAAAGGAGACAGTAGCAGTGAAAAGAGCGTGAAGATGTCTGCAGTGTCCAGAGAGATAAGACGGTACTAAAAGGTTAATGCTGAGAGGCTGATGAGATGATGCGTTAGCCGTGCATTGATATGTTAGTGCTAGGACGATACACGTTTTGAAATGAATCTCAAAGCATTGAGGAGTAATTCAAGAAAACTCCGTTTGGACTAAAGGAGGAGGTGCTGTGGAAAATAAAAAAAGCTGGAGGAGGTGGTGGTGATATCAGGAAGAATAAAAAAAAAAAAAGTGGGAGACAAAACAAACAAAAACATTTGTTGAAAACATTTCTCCACCTGGACAGGAGTTGCTCTTGGTTTCACTGGACTGGTTTCAAGCACACTCAGGTAATACCAGATACATATGTATATACGCTAATATGAATTTTGTGCAAATTCTGCAGATTACAGACATCCATGCATGTTCCTCTAGCAGATATCTTTTTGGTTTATCTGAAAGTTACTTACACAGATTCTCTGCGGTAGAAATCCGCTAGCATTTTCACAGGGCAACAATGACTGACAGGCTTCATTTTTCACCAACATGTTATAGTAACTGACTCTAGTGAAGTGTTGTTTGTTTGTTCTCAGAAGGGGGAGGAATGCAGGAGAACAGCGGTCATGTCACCAGAGAAATCATTTGTGGTTCTTTTTCGTTGTGCTAACACATTGTCATTGGTTGTGCTTCTTTCCCCCTCCTAATTTTATCCATTCAGTGGTGAGGTCAGCATCAAGCAAATATCAGTCACCACACAAAAACGGATCTGACATTAAAACTCCCATCTTGAAGAAATGGAAAGATCAATCTAAACAAGGTTACATGGAGTGAAGAGAAAGACAACATCCTCACGCGCGCACACACACACACACACACACACACACACACACACAAACACACACCTTGCTCTTTGAATCTTTTTTTTTAATCTTTTCAATGCAGAAACCATTCAAGCAATCCCTTTCATATGTTCACCATTCTCCTACACATATTCACAGGGCAGGACATTTGGACACACACACACACACACACACAACCACAAAACCATACAGTTATCACCAAAGTTATCTATTAAAACACTCAAACCCTATCTGTAAAATCTGCCGATACATCCCAGAATGCATTGCAGTACACCCATGCATTGCATTTTGCAAGAAGCATGTGCGGGAGAAGCACATGAGCGACCAATCGTTTTTGCCCTTGGCAAGTCCCAGCCTGTCTAAAGCAGCACTCACACAAAGTTTCCCTTCTAGACTTTGCTCGTTCTGTGAGTAAATACTAACAAGTCAAACACAGGGAAGGCCCTCAGATACTGTACTGTTAGGAGAGACCTTGATGGTTACATAACCACAAAAACACACAGACACACACACACACACACACACACACACACACACACAAAGAGGTTAAGGGCCTCACTGACAAGCCCATTTGATCAGTGTTGAAGTGCTGAGTGACTGTTGAGAGAGCTGGGATATGCCAAGGTCATCCTCATTAACAGTGACAGGGCAGGTTTTTGGTTACTGTGTCTTTATCATCACAGTACCATCGCAGCCTTTTTAAAGCATTCTGAGCCCTGAGGTTACTTTGCTAAAACCTCAGATTAATACTTGCGGTGGATTAGTATTACTTTCAGTTGATGAGACAAAGAGACAGCACAGACAGCCTTCTCTCTGATGCAACCTTGCCAACAACGGTGCAAGCTGTTTGAAGCTAATGACCAAAAACCTGTGCTGGAACTGTGCTCTAGCCTGGAGGGGGGAGGGGGGAGGGCCGTGCCACATAACACCCAGGGAGCAAATGAGATCTCTGACTCTGGAGGGGGAGGGAGTAAGAGAACAGGGAGCGCAAGGAGAGGGGACAGCCGGACAGGAGTCATGCGGTGGAGGGGTCCGAGGTCTCGTCGAGGGCGGGGTCGGCCGCGTCGTCCGGCCCTTCCTCTGAGTTGATTGGCTCTGTGGCGGGGGAGGGCGGGGGAGAGGGAGGTTCCTCCGTAGGGTTGGGTCGCTGGGCGCCCGTCTCGCAGGACATCCGGTAGCTGGAGAGCGCCTCCTCCAGAACGTGCCGGTACTCTCCCCGGTGACTGATGCGGAACTGGCGGAGCGCCTCCAGCAGGTGGGCGGTGGCACTGCCCTGGTCCTCAGCGGCAGCGCCTCCTTCAGCGTCCTGGTGCAAGACGCCAGCGTCAGTGGACAGAGCAGGTAAAGAGACTGGCCCAGCCAGCACAGAGACCCACAACAAGGACCCATGGGTGCTCGGGCTGCCTCCACAAGATCTCACTCTCTGCCCCCCCGACCATTACAAAGAGCTGTTTACTAAGACAAACGGGGCGAAACTCCACGAAAACAACTCAAAACTGGATGCTCTGAATGCTGCACTTCTCTGTATGTGTGCATTTGTGTGTGTGTGTGTGTGTGTGTGTGTGTGTGTAAACTGAACAACAAAAGCAAGTCTCGGAATAGACAAGACATATACAAACGTCTGCTTAGCGACAAACAAACACAAACACTCATTTTCATTGGCTGAGACATCGATGTGTCAGAGGTAAAACTCTCTCTGCTGAAACACACGTCAGCTCTTTCTGCCTTAGACATACAAACACAAAACATCTGAGAGCGGATATACAGACAGAAAGAGACCGAGAGGAGAAATGCAAGGTAACGCTCTGATATCCTTTTCCAGGAAAGGCACTTTGTTTCCTCAGCTGTGTAAGTAATCACCTATGCCTGCGTATGGATGTTTACATTAAATCCCTCAGCTTACGGCTCATGAGTGATTTTGTTTGTCTGTTTGAAAAAGGAAAGTTACCTACACCTATGCAGGACACAATCTCAATATCCCATCGTACTCGTAACCCAACAGTACACTGAGTCTAGGCAAAACAGAGTTTGTGAAATGCCAGGGCTGAGAGAAACCCACACTGCGCTTTAAACGACACAGGCAAATAATAATAACCCTTCACTGATGATTCACTCTGATTCTGGACTTTCATTATGGCGAAGCAGACGCCTACCATATGTGCAGCTGAGAGGACACGCGGTGAGAGAAGTGGAGTCTAATGAGGCTGGACGTAGGCCTTACAGACAAGCAGATGCACTCCAAAGCCCGTCAAAGCAACCAAACCAGACTCTATCAGGCACGGTGGGTTTTCGGTTTTGTTTTTGTTTGTTTGTTTGTTTCTTTTTTTAAAGTGAGAATTGATAAAGGGCACAACTCACCCCGTCTTCCTCTCTGTGTGGATTTAGCCTGTTGTACACTGCCTCGATTACACTGCGCCTGGGAGATGAGACCAAACACACACACACACACACACACACACACACACACACACACAAAATCGGTGTGAGACAAGGCACCACTGACGGCAGGTTAACACAAACGCATTAAAGGACTGATTTGATCAGAGAACAGTAAGCTTCTGCCTAAGTCTGAGTAAGAGACTGGTGCTCCTGGGCTAGCTGACTCCGCACTGCTCTCGCGTGGAGCCGCTACCGGCTAATGCTATGAGTGTATCGGGTTTATTTATAGCTTGATCGATTAATCGTTTAATGTCTGTTGTTTTGTAGATAGCAGCCCGCCAATATTCAAGTAATCTGTAGATAGCAGCCTGCCAATACACAAGTAATAGAGCAGCCTTAAGTGCATTTGTACAGTTAACTGTGAGATAAGAGATGAGGAAGTGAAAGCTCTTATTGCTTATTTAAAAAAAAATCAATACAAACAAAACACTGAGACAAAGAGCAGTAACTGTAAACAGTAAATTCAGGTGAGTTCTGAGGGACAGAAGAGTGAAGGGGCTGGTTTCCTACTTGCTGGCTAGTCCACCTCCCGGTGGTAAATTTGGGATGTTCTCACTGGAGAGGATGCGCATGACATGCATCATGTCTGGGAGCCCCTCCTCCCCCGACTTCTCCATGATTTCTGAACGGAGAAAAAGTCACAGAGAGTATGAGAGAGAGTGTGAGAGGGAGAGAGGGGGGAGAAAAGAAGAGAGAGAACAACAGGAGGAGAGAGAACAATGGGAGGAGAGAGAACAATGGGAGAGATAGATAGATAGATAGATAGATAGATAGATAGATAGATAGATAGATAGATAGATAGATAGACAGACAGATAGATAGACAGATAGACAGACAGATTGCACAGACACTGGACAACCAGGATCTGCTAATGGACTGCTACATGGAGTATTCAGTAACACCCTGTGTGTCCACTTCAACTCCTTTCAACAGCAGTGAGCGTATATTGAAATATTAAACTCAATGTAAATCTTGACTTCACTGCAGATGCCACAAATAAGAAACCCTTTTAATGAAGACTCCAGAACACAATTCACTGGAGAATTCGCCTGTCGACACATCTACTGTCTAGACAACTCCTCAGAATTAGTCATCCACGGGTGGCTTTGCCGCAAAGCCCTATTCGACCTCAAAGACATGCAGTTTACACGACCCCTGAGACAATACAGTGTATTCTAGAACTTGCCAGAATATTTCACTGAGATAAAGCAGATGAGGAACAGAGGAGTACCAAAGAAAAGTGTGATCCAAACACAACTTTTAAACACGCCAGAAAAACTGAATAACAAAACATATACCCTGCCCCCCCCCCCCAAAAAAAAGGGACTAATCGCATTCAACGACGTGGTGAAGGCTGACTACCCGTCTGAGAATTTCCAGGGAACTGGCCTATGAAGCAGTCAATGACTTATTTTTCCACAGGGTCTGTCCACTGAGGTGAACATGACTGGCCTGGCTCCACTGTGAGCGAGTGTTCAGAGGTTCTGAAGGACAGGGAAGATCCTCTTACCCTCTACGCGGGACTCCAAGAACTTGTCCAGTTCGGCCTCCCTCTTCACCGCCTCCTCTGACACCTTAGGCGCGTTGGGCAAACAGACCAGCACAACGCTCATGTTGTCACGACTCCCCTGGGTGGGAGGGGAAAAAAAGGTTCATAAAGGATAAGAATCTACCCTTTATCTTTTGTGTGTGTGTGTGCGTATGTTTATGGTACATAGGTCAGAGAGCAAAAGAAGCCCAGAAAGAGGGAGGAAGACAGAAAGAAAGACAGAACGAGGATCCGAACTGTGATCAACTACAGGTTTCTATTATAAACTCACATGCATCGGAGCTGCATACGATACTTCCAAATGTTTACACAAGATGGAAATATGTGATATGGGCGCTGAAACACTGCCCAGAATGTCACAAAGCTTAAAACAAATGAACAGAGGTGGGACACAGCAGAAAGAAGAAGAAGCGGGATACACTGGACATTACACAAAATATTGGATTATTTCTTGTTCTCTTTAGGGGAGGAACAGGCGAAGGTTACAATGAGTTTCGAGAGAGAGCCTGTCAAACGTTCTGGAAAGTTCCAAGACATATGAGTCTACACGTCTTCCTATCCGTACTAAAACAATTGCTGGTTGTGGAGTAGCGTACATTTAAAATAAACAGAGAGGCAGTCAAGCTCTCGTCCAGAGTTTAAAATAATAGAACAGTTTCCAATCTGCTCATGAATCAATTGCTTCAGTGTAAATACATAATGGCCTTAACAGCAGAGTCAAATCTGGGCAGCGTCCTCTTGGATGTTTTATGTTTTGCTGGCTGATTCCCAATAGTCTAGGATGTATGAGCGTGCTGGTGTTTTTCTTTACCTTATGTAGGCAGGTGTCCACCACCGAGTTGCAGACTCTCTCCAGGTCGTCCCACACCTCCAGCCGAGAGCGGACAAACTCGCACAGCTCCTCGTTGCTCATCACGTCCCAGATGCCGTCACAGGCCAGCACCACAAACTCGTCCTCCTCCGGCGAGCGAGCGATCTCGAACACCTCGGGTTCGGGCGACACCAGCTGCTCCGTGGGGCCCTTGCCGTCCACGCACTTGTAGTCGTAGTCCCCGAGCGCGCGCGACACGGCCAGCGACCCGTTAACCCTCTGGATCATGACCGAGCCGCCGGCGTTCTGGATGCGTTCTTTCTCGCGCGGGTTGCAGGGTTTGTGGTCTTGCGTGGAGAACCGGACCTGCCCGGCTCGGCACAGGACGGCCCTGGAGTCGCCGCAGTTGATGAAGTAGAGGTGTTCCGGAGACAGGAGGACGGCCACCGCCGTGGAGCCGCTGCGGTCCATGCCGTTACGCAGGTCGGAGAAGTTACGCATGTACTCGTCGATCTTCAGGAAACCCGATCGGATGCCGCTCTTCACGCCTTCCACCGAGTCGGGCCCGGGCCGGAAGTCCTCGCTGCTGCTGATGATGTGATCCAGCAGGTGTTTGGAGCAGTAGTTGGCCACGCGGGAGCCGGCGTGCCCGTCGTACACGGCGAAGAAGGACCAGTCGTCGAGGCCGTGGGGCAGGCCGACGACGGCCGTGTGCGCGTCCTCCATCTCCACCCGCCAGCCCTGCATGCTGCTGAGGCCGAAACGAAGGCCGTTCCCCGCGCCGTGAGCGTTGTGTTTCTCCGTCTTCGGTTTGTCCAGGAACGCCCCCATGGCTCAGGGCACCGTCTGAACAGAGAGAAAGAGAAAGAGAAAGAGAGAGAGAGAGAGAGAGAGAGAGAGAGAGAGAGAGAGAGAGAGAGAGAGAGAGAGAGAGAGAGAAAGAAAGAGAGAAAGATAGAAAGAGAAAGAGAGAGAGGAGAAAGAGAAAGAATGAGACAGACAGTGAGAGACAGACAGAGACGGGGGAGGGCGGAAATGCAAAGTGCAGCATTTAGCCATTCCTGCAACGCAATACGACACACTGTTTTAGTTACCGACATTATTAAGCTAGAAGAGGAAGGCGAACGTGAGAGAAAACATGAGTCACCTCAGTGCATCACTTGTGGTGATGGGAACTACACCAGCAAAACATTCTCTTTCTATCTGAGAGTAAGGCTCAACACACTTTTACACCAGTTAAGAAATGGACATGAAATTCCTGTTGTTCACAACGTGGAAATTAATTCTACGTGAACAGAATCAGCAGAGACAAACGTGCCCCTGCATACTGCGAGTACTGAAAGAATTTCTTCATCCAAGTTTAGATTACAGATACAAAAGTACATACACCAAGCAAGGGAAATTTAAACAACTTGTATAAATACCACACAGAAAACACCCACACAAAATATCATGACCGGAGGGCATAATTTGTCGAGTCCAACAGATTGAAATCGAGTTTCAACAAGCCTCAAATTTGATACTGTGTGTCAAATGAAAACCATTGCACTGACAAGACTCGATGCTTTTGTCCTCTGCCTCGTTTTGTCCGAACAAACGTGTGCTAATGTGTTACTGCTAAGTGAGCTTGTATCAACAGCGATAAACTATCCTGTCTGCATATATGCACCAACATGACATGCTATGACGCATCAGACCAGCAATCGCCAACGCTGAAACAAACTTCTCATTCTTCCCTGTGCTGAAATCATTCAATAGGAATCATTCTGTACACTTCCTTAAAACTGACTGACACAACGCTTTGAAAATGCTCTCTCAAACCTCAGCCTAAACCACCTATCCTTGCTGAAGTACAATGATTTAAACATCTAATCTGTGTTTAAAAAAGGGATCTGTCGGATGCTTGAATTACGCATGCACGCAGAGACGAGAGGTGTGTCAGTTCCTGCAAACTGGCCTTAACATCACTTTTTCCACTCAAATATCTATTGCCGTCATTTCTGGACTTGCCTGACAGAGACAAACTGGTGTTAGCATCTCTTAATTACATCTCATTCAGTTTCACAACCCCCGCATTCTCTCTCTCTCTCTCACACACGTACATACGTAACCCCATTACACAACCCACACACACACACACGTACAAAACTTAAAATCCTTCACTCAAAGCCCCATTATAGTTATACTACCATACATAATTATTTTCTGAAAACAAATTTAAAATGTGGCATCGGTTATTTACTGCTGTCGATTTATACACCGACGATGGCAAAACATATTTTTCTCGAAGACGGTTCCCCACCTGAGAACAGGATTACAGAGAGGAGCAGAGCAGCTGTAAGCTGCTTTGAGCAAACCTCAACCCTAAGACCATTACAAGGCTCCAGGAATAGATTCTGAAATGTATTACAAGCCTCAGTAAGCCATTAGATAAATGGAATGGGAGCTGCTGCATTAGCGGCACAATCATTTACCAGGGCCCAGGACCTGCTGCTCAAACTAACGCTGTTCTCAAACAAACCCACAAGATCTGCCAACTAATCTCAGTGACGGGGAGAGGCAGAGGGGCAAGAGAGTTCTCGGTTGAGGGTCACGGTGTTGCTGCTGCTGCTGCTGCCTGCTCAGTTCAAAGTGTTCACTCTCTAGATGTTTCCCTCTGTGTAACAGTTAACCAGGTCTGTTCTTCCCATGAAAGAAACAGAGGGGACAGTGTAAGTGAGCGGGAGCAGGTTCCAGGTTAAGATTCAGTGTCCACAGAGGGATCAGAAGTTCACCTCGAACCCTTCATGCCCCGCTGAGACTCTCTCTCTCTCTCTCCGCTCCGACGCTGGGACCGTCCCGAAAAACTATGCGGAGGGGCGGTGCCCGTGAGCCTGGACCACGACAAAGTTACCACTGCCTTCCTCTGCTCCCCACACACACACATACACACACGACAGGCATGGCAAGCATGTGTCCAAAAAAGGCGGTTGTGTGCTGGTGTGGGACTGAGCCTGGCGCTCTAAGGGTGGGGAGTTAGGCTCGGGCTGTTGTGCAGTGTCATGGCTCGTCCTGCCAGCCCATCAGCCTGGTCAGCCCCCCCACCCCCCCTCAGAAAGCCACACTATTTATACCGCACGCCTCAGCTTAGGTTACAGGCTTCTGGAGCAATCCGGCAAAGGGCGGGACGGTATACCGCCTTTTCTCCCATTCATACGATAGCCTCTTTCACACCTACAGATAAGCTACTTTTTAAGGTCACTTTCACAGGGTTTCCGGCAGACTCCATGGCAGTTTTCGTTTTGTTTTTTTGTTTTTTTTTTACAGAGATGGATTTGATTCAGAGTGAAGGGATCTCGTAGCGAAACGAGCTGAGAATGGAAAAATTAAATCCACACGTGCACGCAGCCATGAACCAACTTAAATCCGATGATTAAGCAGGTAGTCCTGTTTTTTTTTTTTTTCCAGGACTGTCATTTTGGGGGGGGGGGGGGGGGGGGGCTCAAAGGCTGTATTGTCTGGTAGTTTGTCCTGTAGTATCGCTTTGATCAGAGTTGGTAATTAGCATCACAGAGAAACCTTCTGATGCTCTTGCTTCAGACACACACACACACACACGCACACACAGAGACAGACACACATACACACACACACACACACACAACCAGGTGCAGAAAGCATGCTCTGTCCTATCAGATCAAAAAGTAATGAAGAGCACTGGGCAACAGGAAATGAGAGAGCGCTTTTCAAAAACGTGCGTGGAGGAGAAAAAGGCTAAATTTACAAAACCCCCACCCCTCTGTCAAACCTACTTATTCTCTTCATACAAAAGAGGACTGCCAACATTTCCCATTTCCTCTGAGTTATTATTTGGCCTTTTTTTTTCTTTTTTTTGGTTTACTTGACAGAGGGAAAAAAATCTAAACGACTCAAGGCTGGAGTAAACATACAAGACAACAAATCCTCTTTTCAAATACCCTCAAGATGTGTCATAGCACATAGCACAATATACTACTATTAACCACATCACCAAAAACTATTGTAACTGCTGCTGAAATGCCACACTCGTTTCAATGAGCTGTGTGAATGTGTGTTCATTATAGCATGAGTAACATCTGATGACACTGAAACCATTTCCTCTGTCACTGAGAGATACCTGTGGTAGAAAGGGGGTTTAAAACACTGGGTTTGGTCTGTAGACATCCTTTTGTCGGATCATTTGTCATGACAGAAACACAGATATCTGTATTTTGTTATCTTAGACACTGAGGAACGATTCATGCATTAGAAGCCATGGGCTGCCTCCATCATCAAGTGACAAGCAGGCAAATCTAACTCTAAGTCCAAAACATGGTGACTGTCTGGGTCACTCAGAAGGCCGTCATGTGGCAAACTATACTTGGAGATGATCAGCTGATCTATTCGGCTAAACTAGCCCCATGCTTGACCCGCGCCAATTCAGAAACTCTTCGCCAAACTGTGCACAAGGCTTAGCCAGCTGACCTCAGCAGTGCTTTGTTATCAGTGCGGTAGATCATGCCTTCTTATTCCAACTGATCTCATGACTCACTTCCAGTGGACGCTGGAGAGGGGAGGGAGGGGGGTCATTCCAAAATATCGCCCGCGTGTCACCCAACATTCATAGGCTTGACAGACAAGGTCACAGTCCTGTTGGGTCAATAGGAGCTCTAAGATCCAGGCTGGAGAAGTATGTGAGCCACATGCCTCAGGGCCACAGCGACCGTGAGAACAAGGAGGCGGGTGGCTGGGCGGGTAGGAGGGCAGACATTGGGGAATGGCAGGTCTGGCTGCCAGAGGTCAACAGAGGAATGTAGAACAAGAAAGCCACACGATCAGGACAGCCTGTTTCAAACCAAGTTAACCAGCGAGACAATGTAACACTTTGTGACAGTGCGCTGAGAGCGTAGTGAAGTAACCGAAACCTGACTAATCTGCTGGTTTATAAGTCTATGATAAAGGTTGCTCGGATCCCACAGAGGGGTGCGATGAGATTCTGTGTTCCGAAAGGAAGTTCTGGAGGTCCTGACTGGGAGGCGGGGGACATTGGTCGTGCCAGGCCGGCGTGGTATGAGGAGTCAGCAAATTATTATCAGGTCCAGCCCTTCCTTTGTGTGTACAAGAAGGCACAGTGAAAGAGACCAAGAAACACATTACTACCCTTTAACCCTTGCCCCGATAAAAACACATTTGTGACTTCTACCCCCATTTTCTTTAATCTGGCTGGCCGTCGAAGCGGTGCTCCGTTCTAAAAATAAAGACAACAGTGTGGCGTTGCCAAGCAACCTTGAGTGCTCCTCTCTAAACAAGGGGCTTAACTTCATTGAGTGTCCAAACTGTAGGCCGTGCATCATACTGGGACAGGGCACGTCCTCCACACACACACACACACACACACACACACACACACACACACACACACACACACACACACACACCTTGAGTTTCCTCCATATAACACGCTGCAGAAAAACAAGGCTTGGCCCTCAGCTCTAGGGAACTGGGCCAAATAAGATAAGTTAAAAGCCATTGAGTGATAACTGGCATCATGTCTATAAAACATTTATTTTCTTCAGGTCAATTAGTCTTTATCTAAGGCCTTGTTGTTGAGGTTTTATAGCATTTGTTGTAGTGGCTATACTAAGGTAAGCGATGAAGTAGGCGTTACCTCCAAAACTTACTTTGACATGTGAATGGACAATGGCTTTGGCCTATAAATCGACAATCAGTCTCATAAACCTGCTTTTGTCATTACCCTGACATTTCAGTTGTAAGACTGTTTACTCATTACTGATTTAAGTCGAGAAGCAGAGGCGCTACACCTGTAAAATCATATGTACATATAAACACCCAAAAACAGTCAGTCATGGAGCCTATATCTGTCCTAAAAAATGCATTAGGCATTAGACGCTGGATAAATTGACTCACCATCATTAATATATCCACTTGTTAAAAGAAATGCATTTCAGGACATGGTAAGGACAGAGCTTAACTGTGATCAGTAAATTGTTTATTGTCGTTAATATTTTTACCTATTGTCGCCCATAACACACCCGTGACAGAGGGCAAGGCATTTGAAACGCATTTGTGGCGGGCTGACCAATACCTAACTATCAATGTGCTAATTTACGCTAAACTCTACTGTTGTTTGAGGAACTCATAAAAGCGCCCTCAATGCGTCATGACTAAGAGATTGTGCACAGATAAATACTACGTGGTCTCGGATCCTCTCTGCACACACGCACACAACTGCGGTCTCAGACCGGGGGGGGTGTATCCTTACTTGGGTTAACTGATACTCAACGGCTGTACAGTAGCCAAGAGCCGGTCAGAGAATGAGGCGTCATGTGGTTGTACCTTACGCCAGTTGGTGCAAATTCTACACTTAAATTATTATTTGCAATTAACTATTGACGGGTGAACATGTTATGATTTCATTTTTTTCCCCCAAAACTGTACTATTTTTACTTCAATTTAAAGCAAAACAGAAAGAACTTAATGTGGACTTGAAAGATAAAATGTTTCTGACATTCAGGGAATAACTGCTTAACAGGGTAAACAAACATTCCTTTCAAATTAATTTTGAAAGAAGTTTTAAAACTTTTTGAGATCAGCTTTTCACTGCGTAGGCTCTGACAAGTGCAACTGAGTATTCCACAAACACCTGTCACTCAAGTCAAAAGATTACTACAGCCCTCACAGAAAAAAAATATCGCTCCCTAAAAATGTTTAAACAAAGCATGCAGAAAATGTGCACTGCACCATCAAAAAGGTAACAGTTTTTGTATCGAGACAGGTACTGCCGGTACTCGCCATAAAAACACCTAATATTGGATCAAAATGACTGTTTTTGGTACCAGGTAGTTATACATTCATGGCTAACAATTCACTTCATTTGGTGCTGGACAAATTTACTATAGTTTTCAAAACGCTGCAGCAAACATCCAGGAGCGCAAGTTTCAAAACCTATTCATTAAAAAAAAAAAAAAAAAATCGGGAGAAGCTAGCTACGGCTCTTTAAAGGACGTTTAGGCCTCATTACTTCAAAGCAGTTCTCTGTGCGTCTTGGTATTTTTGTGTTGTTGGCCAAATGAACGCCATCGCTGCCACCCATAATTCCAAGTACTGATTCAGTTCAGAATAAACACGACGCTATTACGTCCAGGACAAAATATCGAGTCCGTGACATGCAGAGGCAAAGTTGTCAAAACAGAAATGCTCTGCTGCACGCCCACACGGAACGCTCTGGAGTTTGCGCGTTAGAAAAAGCGTTCGTGAAGTTCTGCTGTCCCTTCTCATTGTTCCAGGCACACCCCAAGCTAAAGCAGGACCTGTTGCATCACCTAGACATCAAAACAAAAGATGAGCAACAAGGCCCTTTATGGAGAAAGGCTATATCTGTCCAGCTAAGCTCAGCTGAGTAAACACAAAACCACGGCCCACCTCCCTTTCACTCTTGCACAAGCGCACGCATTGAGACAAACACTGTATCAGCCGAGGATTTGTAAGGAGCCACGCTTACTTCCTCAACTATTTTAACAGACAAATACGCCAGCTTCTCTAGATATGTGACAAAGAGGAATTCTTACTTCACTACCATACTCCTACACACACGCAAGCACACACACACACACACACACGTGCGCGCGCGCACACACACACTCTTTCACACTCACATCACACCCCCTTCTGTCGAAACCACAGAGTCTCGACCTCTTGCACCTCGAAACTGCAATCGTCGGCCACTCGTTTCTGTCAAAACCACAGGATGAAACCTGAAACACAGGCCCTTACAGCGCAGGAAAAAAAAAAAAAAAGGCTGCCAAGAGGCTCAGTATCAATTAAAGAGGGAAGTGGGTGTCAGCAGACTTGCATAACAGCACGGGCGTGAACTGCTGTCAGTCTACTGGCCCATGGCAGTAAAAACAGTAGCCTACAGAACAACGCCAGACAACTGAGGGTTTTTTTGTTTTGTTTTTTTATTCAAGTGCTGTAAAGAGCACTGCCTCTCTGTGCAACTTCTGGTTTAACCCCACAGACACCTATAAAGGTCAACACAGATAAAGGGTAGACTCAGTATTCTGGCTGTTACGGTAAAACTACACGGTAGGAGATGAATACACTGCTGGAGGCTTCCACTGATGTTAGAGTTTACCTAACAATCACTACTCTGACCAACCTGGTTACAAAACCCAGACCTTGGCAATAGCCCTCACAGAGGGAATAGCATCTTGTTTACTAAACTGCTAACTGCACATGTGTCAACTCCGGGCCAGCACTGGCAACTGTCGGCGTGGCCTCCCATTTGACGCCTCACCCCTGAAACCACTAAAGAGCTGTACCTCTAACAGACTATCTCTCTGGCCATCAGATGACATCACATTCACAACATGCAAACGCTGCAGGCCATCACTTCCTGGGTAGCATTCTTTTGTCTGAGTTCTTCTCCAATCAGGAGTGTTTTCTGTGTATGGAAGCAACATCAACACCAGGGGTATGAAAACAGATTTTGGTGAGGAAGGGAAGTGGAGGGGGTGGGGCTTTGTGTTTTACGAATAAGGGCAGTCTGATAGCGATCTCTGTACACACATCAAAAAAAAAAAAAAAAAAAAGCCTCCTTTTTTTTTTTCAAAACTGGCGTAATGGAACTGGGCAAGAGACCATTTCTATCACAGCATTAAATGCCATTGAAAAGCATTCACGCAGCAGATGCAATGTGGGCCCTGTAGTTCTGATTCCCTCCAAGGCACCCAAGGCTAAACTAACACACGCTCCAGCGCCCCGGTCTAAGCGGTCACCTATGAGTCGCAAGAAAAATAGAGAGAGAGAGAGAAATGGAAGACAACATCACCGAGCAGATATCCAGGAATGGGCGCTTTCACAAGAAGTCACTGGTAGATGGAAAGAGAGGGCGGTCGGAGAGACAAGGCGTCCATTCTACTCACCGTGCGACCGGCGGGTAGATGTGTTGTGAATAACCGCTGACTGAGGGACAGCTGGTTGGGCGGCGACTAACAAGATAATTGAATTTGAGGGAAACGTCGACCCATCGGTGAGGCTGTGAATTACGCGTGATCTGTCACGGTCACAGAGGTGAATGCTATTGTTTGTGAGGCGAATGCTCGGTTTGTTTGGGTGTGTGCTCTCGTATCACAATGCCTGACGGAGGACTACTCCTTACTGTAGTTAACCTAGCTAAGCTTTGGTAAACTACTTAAATTATCATTGCCTTAATGTGCTTTATCCTCTTAAAAGGACAAAAAGACGTGCTCTCGCGTAAATTACACAAATTGAATGAGGCACTGTTTCAGCTAATAAGGGAATCGTTATGTTACACTCCTGCATTTGTTCTTGTTTTGTCTAAAGAACGTTATTTACAAATGAATGTACATCTGGAGAGAATCAGTGAGGTAACATTCGAAAACCATCTGTCTTCAGGTCGACAAACTTCTCGCCCAAGGCATTAAGATTTGGCTAACTGTTTTGTCAACAACACTTTCACTGCTATGAACTCCAAATTAAAATGAAGACAAAAATTATTCACTTCTCATTTTAAGTTAGGCTACACTTAAACTTGCCATAGCCATCTCTGTAAAGAAACAGGAAAATCAGAAAGTTCAAACTCATTATAAACATCAACGACTTCAAAACTTTATTCAGCGACTCACAACCTCTGATATGTCTGTAATATGCATTTTTTTTTATCCACAAGAGAACCACACAAACATTTCACAGTTAAGCGCCTTCAACATGGAACTATTTGTGGACCAAATTTGCAAAGCTCTCGGCATTTAATACAGTTCCACTAGCTCAGCAGGCATGACTAATGTTCTAGCCAAACGCTGATGGTGATGTTAATAAATAAACTGAATACCAATTTCACTTCCCCAGCCCCATACTGAAGTTTATCAAACTGATGGACGAGGCTGTTCCAACATGAACCTGGTATCACATGTTACCCTCATTTCAGTTAGGCTAACATTTTTCAGATGAATCCATGACCAGGGTAAATGTCATCCAACCACCTATAATTCTGGGTAGTACACATTACAAAGTGATCTTGCTAATAGACACATGCCCACACAAACATTTCTGCTCCCCCCCCCACATTCTTTTTACATGATCAAACAAGGCGAAAGGGTCAATAAGAAAATGGGCAATGCTGGATATGTAGTCTTTGCCACTCTGTGGGTGAGAAAACCCCAGTGCTTCTTTGAGCGTGAGAAAAGCCACCGATACACCCTTCCTGTGTCCTCTCTTCTTGATCAAAACTGCTGTGGTACTAGTCTGATCACTAACCCCCAAAAACGAATGCGTTTAATGATCGATGTGTTTTAAGAAGTGTGGAATAGGTGGAGAAGTGGAACAGGAAAGTGTTAATCCTGAGTCATGTTGGCCAACACCCAGCCAAGCCCTTAAAACATACAAAAGCCTTAAAAAAAAAACAAAAAAAAAAACCTTACATCTCATATGCATTCATGCAGCACAGTCCATGAAATGATGGCCGTAAGTGCGCATGCGCACACACACACACACACAGAGCCAGAGACCTCTCCTTCAATTCATTTCCAACTCTTGACAGTAATCCCCCTCTCTCTGTCAAGGGAATCGGTGTGCCCAGGATCCAAAGTGCTGGTTCTTATACAGCCATGATAACGGGGCATTAACAGCAGAAGGCGGCGATCCAAACCACCCATCTCTAACCCAGCATCCCTCGCCACCTCAAGAGCACACCGCAACCTCCACTCTCACAGACGCTTCAAGGCTGGCTTTTCTTCTACACTCATCTGAAAGGTGTTAGTGACCGCACAGCACACTCACAGCGCCGCGAAAACAATCGTGCTGTAATCGTGACCATTCGGTCCAGCCACAGAGGGACGCAGACTAAGCTAATCAGTGTGTTTAGACGAATCGCATGCTTATTCAAGTGTTGATTCACTCCGGATGACGTAAAGACGGACCAAAAACACCGATATCAAAACAGACAGAGAAAAGCAAGCGTGCGACTAGTTCCCTCTCAGAAATTCAACCGAGGGCTGAGCGTTAAGAGTGTGCTTAAGTGGGGCCCTGAGGTTGCTTCAGCAAATCTGGATGGTCCTGGTCAACTCGAACAAAGCCTGACCCTCCGCTGAAGTCTGGCAGCAGTTTTGTCTCTTTTGGCCGGAGTGTCTGTGACCTAACTGACACCTCTGATCTAAATGCCTGGGAAAGCTGACCAGCGTCACATGTCTTTGGCACAACGCACCTGGCCAAGATTTAAAACCAACTATTTAACGTTGCGGCTTAAGCCCCCCCCACCACCCCAGCTCACCCACCCTCTCAGTCTGCCAACATCAAGGGTCCAGGAAGGATAGATCATCTCTTGATAGCATTCCAAGCATGCTCTCCTCACTAATAGATTGCTCTCCTCTGAAACCTTTTGGTGCACCGTTTTGGCGACGATAACTTTTTAAACACACACCGTGTTTTGATTGTTAAATTTTGACTGACGTCCTATGAGGAAGGCATATATTGGAATATGATAATGAACCAATGACAAATACTGAATATTAGAAAGTTTTAGGATAGAAAATAATCAGAATTGCAATGAGAAGTCCTGATGTTCGTAGGTATCAAATACTTCAATGTCTCTCCCAGAGAAAGCCAAAGAGCAAACTCATACTGAGCATGCTATACATGAATGTTAAAAAAACAAAAAAACAGAGCCCATTGATTTGTGTAGTCCACACTATCAAAACAAGGACTGTCAACTAGCAACAACAACAACAAAAAAAAACCCAAAACAAACTAAATGAAACACATGTCCAGTCAGTTTTTATCAATCTTAACCTTTCAACATAATTCACAAGGTAAGGCAAGGACAGCTTAGTCAAATTACTTAAAGCTTTTGTAAACAGCAGCTCAACACTGCTGACGTTGCCAAGTGATGAGGGAGGGGCTTGTCACCTTCACAGGTAAGGGACATGAGTGAGTAATTACGTAAGCTGCGTAACATTCTCCTTCTGGCTTCTCCGGAGGGCCGTCTGCTATTCCTCCCCTCCTTCAAAATATTTACCCACAGCATCATCTGCACCTCCCCTTTAAAAATCACACTTACACCTCCATTACCTCCAACTCAGATCAGACGGGACTTCGAGGAACACCACAGAGACAATCTCAGGGGTTTTTCCCCTGGTAATAACAATGCCTGTCAGACCTGTATCTTCCTCCTGCTCATACAGACACCTGACTCCTGCATCACTGACCAAGCAGTGTCAGATGTTTATGCTGCACAGTCAGCACACCTAACAGAGGCAGAGTCAATGTCCTTGGGTCAAAGTTTCACAGACAGTCACGATAATGATAGTGTGCTTTATAAAGAACCAAAGCTGTGTCTCAAGTAACACAGCCATTTATCACAGTACTGATTAGGACAAACAGAGAAGATTCAAGCTGCTAAACTACACCCATAAACTGTCTGTTTATCTCTCATACAGGAATCCATGTGTCAAAGTCTGAATTACAACACTACTTTCTATTTGTGGTGCCTCTCTCCAGAGATTTTAACCCTCTCCTGGCAGACGCTTGGAGACAGGCTTTGACAAGCTTGCCACATGGACTTTTTGCGCTGCTTTTTTCCAGACGATTCCAAGGGCTGATTTGCTGTTTCGAGACTTTTATGATGCATTACTGCCAAAGAATTCCACAGAGAAAAAAAAAATCCAAACTCCACAACCCCAGAGTTTCCATGCCACAACTGACTTTGTTATGCTCATTCAGTTTAAGCTACAATATTTCTGTGAGCAGAATCATGACATAGCAATGCTATTTAGACATGCCTGGTTCATAATGGTATAGCACATTTCCAGGTGTGGCACCTTGTTAGAAAACACGACTTTGGTATGTAGGACATTGAATTGAAGGAAAACCAAGGGACAGTAAATGTAACTACCTAATAATAGCATTAATGTCACCAGCCAAGATTTTGAGATAAGATGGGGTAGACGACGCTGTAACACTGATCAGGTGTTACAGAGACGTGAGAAAGTAATCAGCCTGACTTAATTTATGAATGGATTTCTTCGAGTGTACGTCTACGAACTCATATTACAAATACTTAACCATTTACTCATTTCGTCCACTATGCCAGTAAGCAAAAACTGCACTTACCGGTTCAACAGAAATCTGCAGTCAACGTAAAGTTCAACGACGACATTAAAAAGTTCATTTAATTGTGAAACCACTTCAACTTACATCGGCTGTCATTAACTCTGCGTGTCAATACAACGAGTCACAGCAGGGTAAAGTACAGCAACGCTGATTAAGGGGAACCTAAGGCCCTATTTAACCAAAGCAAAGAAAACCAAACATGGATTGTTCATACCGTTTTAACGAAGTGTCCAGAATCCTTTGATTATACAGCCAGAGACATACGAAAGGAGGGGAGCAGTGGGTGGAGGATTGCAGGCCCCGAACCCGTATAACGACAGGCGCACTTAACGCAATATATGACTGACAAGTGGCTCTTGCCGAACCCGCAGATCTTGAGATACAAAATATAAAGTGGTAGTCAAAAAAAAGGACGGTTACCAAACGACCAAGAGCAATTCTTAGAACCAGCAATTATAAACGTCGCTGGCTTAGAAAAGAAACGGCCAATATTTCTGGTATTGCACACGCACGGGAAAGATAGGATAGTACAGTATTTTGCTTGATCTGATTGGATTATTTCTTACACGGGCTTGTTTGCTGATTGTATTTGACTGCTGGACAACAAAAGCCATAAAACCTCAAACAAAAACAAACAGAGTCAAGGGTATGGTCGTTAAAGAATATGCGGTGAAGTATAAATCGATACAATAATAATTTGTACCTAAACTAGCGTCATTAAACTGCCGTTATAGTTCAACAACATGCAAGGCACACAACACACACAGGCTAGTATGTCGCCGTTATGCTAGCTAACCTAGGTTAGTGTAGTTCTGTAAGGTAGCACACTTGGCTAACCGAGTTAGCATACCGACAGAGAACTGTGAGGCCATGTTAAAATGAACAGCCAGAGCTAGCTACCCAGCTCCTTTTCTCACACACGCTTAAAATACTTACGTTTTCGAAAATTAAATGAATGCTCGTCCAGAATACAGTTTCTACGCTTCGGGTGTTTCCTTGAGACACTATTTTGTTCAAATTTCTGCTATACAAAACAACTACCATAGACTTCACATGAGGGATGATAATTCCGTTTTCGGCAATTCTCTGCTTTGATAACGTAAATTTTTATGCATGGTGGACACCAAAACAGTCCCCCTGACAATCTCTCGACTTAAATATTTAAATATTTACTATCTCGACTGAAAAAAGATCATGATATAAGCCTACACAAAACATTTAAATAGATCCGAACTGTGTTCTCTCTTCCATTGGGGAGACAGATCTCCTTCGGGTGAGAGTCTTGGTGAACGGGAGGAACTGCTTCCACAAGTAGCTCATCGATTGGTCAAACCTCTACAAAACTCGTATTATAATTGGACAATTTGTGTGACTATTATGGATACCGCTGGTGTATGGTAAGCTGTTATTGGTTATGGTCTTGTCATTTCAGTTAGTGACGCCTTGAATAAACTTACGTCACGTGCTAGTAGCGTATTGGCTATGGCCTGCTGTAACCAAGTTGGTGTATAGCTTAGCAAACTGTCAGAAGTGACTCCTGATGTAAAATTTCTCACGAATGCCACAAAAGATCAGAGAGAGTACAACTAGAGCAAAAATCAAAGTAATCACTCTTTTGCCATTTAAGAGTACAGCTTGATTTAATTAGGAAAAACAGGTCTGTAAATACATACGCAGTTTTAAAACTCATTTCTTCCAACATGACTCGTTTAACTCAAACATCCGAGCAAATTAGATTTTGTGATAACCAAAACTCAGAACGTCCTATTTAGAGGGCTAGATGTAGGCTATGATATTTGAATATCACAAATAAGCAAGATTTTCTGGAAGTGAAGACCCCAAGTCATACAAGGATCTCATTCCTCATTTTCTGCTAGAAATTGTCTTCTGGCCTCCAGCTGTCTTTCCCTGAACATTCAACTGATGACGATGACTAAAAATGAAACCTCTGTGTTTACACTGCTGTAAACTTAAGGATGGTGCCTGCAGGTTAACACCGTACAAACTGAATGAAATGTACTAATTAAAAAAAATCTGCAATGTTGTTCAACAATAAGAACAGAATTTTTAACAGTAGAGAAATGCTGCCATTATTTTAAAGACAACATTGGTTACTGATAACCTGATGTTATTCACAAGCTCTAACTAATACACTATTAACAAATCCAACCAGTTTGTCATGAGAGATGAATAGAGACAGACAGATCCCTAAACATTTGTTTAAGACAGCCTGACCTTTAAGATGTTTTGTTGAAGAGAGCAGCAGTTAAGGCTGCAGTAAAGCCCTGACTTCATTTTAGTCAGAAACGAGGAGAAAATGTATAGGATAAATATTAAGTTTTACTGTGGCCTATGAACTAATCCAGTCCTGGCACTCCCAAATAGACTATCATCAGAAATAGACACAAGCCAAAACACGTCTATGGGTGAATAGTCAAACATGCAAGGTGGTTTAATCTGTTGGAAGAAGCGTGAAATATGTGGCAATATATCATCTTTGACGCTGTCACTTCTGAATGTCTTTCAAATAATTTTAACAATTTCAGATTGTGTCTTTCTTCTCAAATTATTACTCAACATATGTCAGCCCAGCCTTTTATTGACATCAGTTTTATGAGATGAGACAAAACACATAGACACAAAAGTATCTCATTATGTTAAAATGTTTGTTTTATTGGATATGCTAATTTAATAAAATTACCACAGTGTACAGGATTTAACATATACAGGTATATTAAATTATTTTATAAATTATTTTAAAACCTAGATCTGCTGTATATCTTAAACTTAAAAAAAAAAAAAAAGGATACTTACCTGGCAGGGGAGATACCATGATCAAGAATGTGGTTTACCCAGGGCGAGGTTTAGCTACTGCACTCTGGCTGTGTTGACCCCTACGAATTTCCCAAATGTGGCAATCTCAACTGCATCTGGTAGTGGCGGACTGCGTTCCTGCTCTCCTCAATATTGGGGCGGCTGTGGCCTAAAGGCCGGAGAACCTGGCTTGGGACCAAAAGGTTGCCGGTTCGATCCCCTAAACCAGCTGGGGGGGCAGAGGGAGTGAATGTTCATGGAGTACCCTTGAGCAAAGCACCTAACCCTCTCACAACTGCTCCTGGGGTGTTGCAGCTGTGTGACTCCCCACTGCTCCGTGTGTGTGTTCACTACACCAGATTGGTTAAATGCAGAGGTCAAATTTCTCCATTTTAAGTTTAATCCTAAACTTATACTGTAGTGTCCGTGGCTTGCTGCCGACACTGATTCTCCTATGCCCAGCATGCACTGATGCTCCACTCCCCCTTTTGTTATTAGTGTTTATTTAGTAAACTGTAGTGTGTAGATTTACTTCCTGTGTCGTGTGATGTGAAATGCGTGTTTTACCGTCATTGTGTTTCCTCATTAGAATGATTACCTCCTGTGCTTTCTCACATTGTGTGTTCTTTTCAACCCTTCTGTATACAGTACTGTGTATGCTCTTTTCACAATTGCTACGCCACCAATAAAGAACAATTCCTGTGTTGAATCTGGCACCGAAACCGGTTTCTTTCCTCCACTCTCCCAACACTACAGTGGTGTCGGCAGTGGGGTGGAAGACGCACCTCCCAACCCAGTAGAGAGGTGGGCAAAGTGGGTGACTAGCCCTGAAGAAGTCAATGAGTTGCTGCATTAGACAGCCAGGACACTGAGGCACAGCTGTGACACCACGGGGTCACCAAGCATCTGTGGAAGCAAGGCAGGCCAGGGAGTATCCAAGCCAGAGGGGCCAGCTGACATGCTGGTGCTGCAAGAACAAGGACCACAGTGTGAAGCGTTATAATGAGCCCTACCCCGAGCCATCAGGAGATTCCAGTCAGCCAGCGCAGTGAGGGGACCCTCACCCAGCACACTCATCTCCCTTCCACCATCACCAGTGTACCCCATGGGGCCACCTGGCTTGTCCTTGCAGCCCCCACCTGCCTTGCCTTTTCAAGGGAGTCCCGTGCAGACAGGTTCCATGCAAGGCTGTCACAACTGTCCTGAACAAGAATCCACTCCGAGAAGGATACTGAGTGGCCTCAGAAGATGAGCAATGGGCGGTGGTCTCCAACTCCAGTGAGAGTTCACTCCACATAGGGAAGGAAAGTGACTCCAGACACCAACGTCGCATGGGAGATGACCAAGAGGGGCCGTCAATGCTGTTCTACAAAAGAGTTTGCACTAGGAAGGACATCAGGCAGCCCCAGAACAAGACAGGGGAATGGAGTGTGCAACCACAAAGCCGGTGACAGCGCAGTAGGGGCACCAGAGGGTGCTAGGCCTCAGGAACTGCTTTCCATCCACTTTGATATCTTTGCCACCACAGATGAGGGCCGCACACACACCAGCTTAGTGCAGCACCACACTGACATCGGCAGTGCAGGTCCCATCTGTCTACACCCTCACCGACTTCCCCTGGAGAAGAGGCAGGCACTGGGCGAGAACATCAAGGAGATGGTGGAGGCAGCAATCACCGAGTCATCTTATAGCCTGTGGGTTCAGGGTGCTAGAGTAGCTGCAGAGTGACCAGGGGTGAAACTTTGAATCTGCCATGATGGAGGAGGTCTGCGACAATCTTCAGGTGTGTATGACCTGCACCACTCCGCAGCATCCACAAAGCAGTAGCTGGTGGAGTGTATAAATTGGAAAGCACCCACAAAGGAATGGCCTTGCGGAGCATTTTAACCAGACAGCACCCACAAAGCAATGGCCCGGTGGAGTGTCTTAACAAGACAGTCACAATGCAGCTCATCATCCTCACCACATCGCACCAGTGTGAGTAGCTCGACCACACCTGAGACTAAAATTGTTTACAAACCCAGAGCTATATATTTTTGTTGAAGCTGATATCTTTATGTTGAAATTGTTTTAAAGCTTGAAGATGTACATTTGAACTTTTTGACACTTACATCTTGTAAATGACCAATGGTCCTAGTAACACGTTTTTTTTTCTTTTTTGCGCATGATGCCAGTATTCCATGAAATACTTTTGAAAGCTGATTGTGCCTTTTCATCTGTGGATGCATTAGTCTGAATTTTTCTGTCAAACTATGCTGCAACCCCACTGTCTTACTGAAGACCAAGTATGTAGCAAACATTTTCCCATGTTTCAAGCTGTACATGTTTGCTTTATCCATTAGTTTTTCTGCCAGGATCAGAGCTACATCACTTGCACCTGCTAGCTACACCATGCTTTGTAGCAGGCATATCTGCAGGCCATTTTTAGTATAGTCCCGTACAGTTTGACGGATACTAAGTGGATTTCATATCCGCAATTTCATGGTGTTAATGTGCCTGGTGGGAAAACCAGCAGCAAAAAAATATGAAGCTGGCAAGGCAAACATTAGGATGACGTGATGAAGTTAGGTTATGTTAGCGACTTAATAAAATTACTAGTGCTAAATTTGACCATTAAACAGATCATGTCTGTTTTAGAACGATTTACTGAATCAGTAGATAAAGCTGATAATGTACACACATGTTGATATTTAATATTTATGCTGGTAAATTAATTCCATGAAGGATAATTGCAGTATTATAGCCAAGTATAAATGTAGTCAGCAGGGCTGTGGTACTCGAGTCCGTTCTCGGAGACGTTTTTTCTATTGTTTCGGACTCGTTGCTATTTGCACTCGGACTTGTCTCAGTCTTCGTCATACGTCTCGCCAGATATTCTGGTTGGTCTCGACCAAGTCCAGCTGCCTTCAAAAAATGTGGGGTTTTTTTCTCGAGTAACACCTCTTCCAAAACAAAATGACTGATTAAGCGAACTTGTTAGGAAAACGGGCATGGGTTTAATTAGTTCAAAATCCATTTAGAACGGGCATTGACATTGGCTGCCTGATAACCAGCCGTATGCCTGCCTAAACTAATCTCCGCGTGCTCTGCGATGCATCCATGCTCATCATTTTCATAGAAGATATACTGGCTCTTCTGCATCACACAAAAATTATGAACAGGTAAGCAAGTGGTCTCGTAGAGGATTCTCTTTTTTCTGTCTCGGTCTTAACTCTGTCCAGTGGCGTATAGCCAGAAATTTCTTTTCAGACGGGCCTCGGCAAAAGTTTCGCTCACGGTCCATCACTGGCCTACACATTCTTTATAGCCTACTGCTGAACTGAATGTCAGGTCAGACACCCTGTAGCATACTCAGTAACCAAGTTAGTCCAATCTTCCGTTCTTTGTTTGCATTGAAACGGAATATGTAGTAAACCACAAAATACTGATGCGTTTTTATTCATCAAACACACTTGAACCAGAGGTAGCATACAACACATGCCCTGTCTCAACAAACGCACAATATAATGCTGTCATAACACTAGTGCTGGGTTTCCATCCAACTACTTAATGCAAATTAACGCTTGAACTTCGCATCAAGCCTTATTCGCTAGAAAGAGGTGATTAGCATAAGGTAAAATGATACTGGTTGATGGAAACAGGTTTAGTCACGTCAACAAGGGTTTTGTTGCGATTTTATCACGTATTTCCGTTTAAGTCGCCCTAGACAAATTTTAAACCCACTGCTATTCACAACACTTCCCGCGATGACGAGAGTGGAGGCTACATTTTTAATCCACACAGCTAATGAAAACGGGCACAGACGTTTCCGTAGCCGAATTTTCATGAATGCGCTTAAAATATGCGAATGTATTGGGTGTAACACCAGCAGCTATTTCCTGTTGAAGGTTTACGTCACTGGAACTATAAAGTCAAAACCAAATTTGTTAATTGGCTAATACAGATGTCAGTCAAACTCGAATAAAAAATACAAATAAAAAATTTTCTTTATTTCAGGAGCGTTTGTGATGATATTTTAGTCATATTATCAACCAATTTAACAAACAATAACGTATTATTTTCCAGTATTAAATTAAATAATTCCATCGTAACTCCGTGGGCATCTTTTGGGCAGGCCTAGGCCCATCAAGCCCTTCCGCTGGCTACACGCCTGAATCTTTCTCTCTCATTTTGACTTGACTCGAACTTCTTTGGACTCTGTGTTGACTTGGACTCGCACCTCTTTGGACTTAGTCCTGACTCAGTCTCAACTAGTCCTGATCTTGGACTCGTCTCCGGTAGTCAGAGTAAAGTCAGTTAAGTGCAACTGACGCTAATGTTATCTGCAGGCATTATTTTAAAACCTGCATATTTATAGGTTTTATATTTACATATTTATAGAGCTATCTTTTTTTACGAGAGATGGAAACTAATATCTGCCTGCGGAAATTATTTTTACACCTTGGGCTATTTTACGGGGAGACTGACGTTGACATCCGTGTACTGAAAAGGCAAATGAGGTTTACATTCTTGCGTCCATGTCTGGTAAAGAACGAAAAGACGTACGTTTTAAAAAGTCTCGTTCCACATGCTAATTATCCACATAGGAAATCAGACCAGCGGAGCTACTTATGGCCTCCGGAGCTGATCTGTTATAGCTCAATTTTGTACGTTGGTGTTTTTGGGGGTTTTTTTGGTGACCTGAAACACACTTGAAACAGCTGAAGAACAGAATCAGGCTAGAGTATTTGAGTCAGGTTACTCCTGCAAGGCTGCTGCTCTTCAGGAAGCTTCTTTGTGCACTACAATAGAATTTCAAATGCTTGATCTTAACTATGTTCATATTTTTTTTTTCACTAATCCTTGTAAGCATTCATCATATACCTAAACTGAGCAAATTCATAATGTTAGCCTCTATGCTGATTCAGCATGAGAGTGCAGCATAATTGTCTTCTAGTCTGTTTTGTTAGTCCTGTGTGCTTAAAGAAGAGGATTGGTATTATACTTCATGAGAGCAAGCATTTGTATACACAAATCACAAGGTGGTACTTAAGTCTGGACCATGTAAACACAATGATGGTGAGACATGAAAATGAACAACTATTATTGAAGGCTATCAGGATGCATGCTGGGAAGACTCTTTTACTTTCCCCTTTACAACACCTGCTTCTCTCCCTAGCACCTCCTACAACAATTATTCTGTAGCACCCCTTGACTGTTTAAGAAAAGCAACACAGATATTTGAATACTGAGGCATTTGACTTTCAGAAAGGAGCTGAAGTCCCTTTAATGTCAAAATTGAATTAACTGAGGGTTAAGATCAATGTCCGTGGTACTATACACGTTTCGGGTGGGTTAAGGAGTTATGGGTAAACACACAGCCTTTTCTATCAGGTAACATCATTTTGTTATCTTGCAGTACAGTCAGCATTGTGCCTGAATTTTGAATTGGGGAACCATGGACAAACATTTCTTTTAAAGTGAATTCATCAAACTGTATTGTTATGGTTTCATGAACAGATTTTTTCTCGGCTTAAAATGTGTTTGTTCTGGATGTTTTGTTATCATTTTGCCTTGACATTTTCAGAGCTTGCAGACAAATAACTGCAGTTTGGGTGAAATGTTGCCTGTAAGTAGAGTCAAATAATCTTGTTAAAACAGAATAGTTTTTTGTGCAGATTCTTGAATCGGTTTATATATTTGGATTTCCGACACCTTGAGTATAATTACCACTCATTTTCATCTTTGTTTACCATACCCACTAGCGTAAACACAGCCATACAAAATAGCAAGACATATACCTCACATAATCATCACACTGACAAATAACTGTAGAAACTACTGTTCAAAACTGAGGCACATTACCGAAGCGTCAGCCCCTGAATACAGTACACATAAGTCATAACAGTGACTGCCTCAGCGTCATCATGTGTAAACTCATTGATCCAGGTAAACAGATTTAGAATTCAGTTGTTTTTCCTTTTCTGTCCTTGCTAAGGTGTGTTGGCCATGAATCAGTCATGTCTTTGTGTCTTTCACCATTCTCTCAGAGAGACTGAATGACAGAGTAGCGCAATATCAGTCCACAAAGGACAAGACTCATACCTTTAACTGTCGTCGGCTGTTTGTTAGCGCCATCAAGTGGTCAACGGTATTAAAATCCGCCGTTTCATTTCAAAGTCGTTTTAGTAAATCGGGTCAAAATCCGTGTAAAGGTCAGGGTGCTCCCTTTGCTTATTTTGCCTTTTCTAAGGGCTTTTTGCCACAATATAGTCAGTCATGGTCTATAAAAATCTTTTTACAGACACAGTAGGTAGGAAAAAGGTTCGTATTTGCAACTCCGTCGTCAGGGGAGGGCTCTATGTGTGGTTGTTTACCCATTCAGGCATGGCCATTCTAGATGAACTGCTGCTCCCAGGCAGATTTAGATCATCATTACTTGTGACACCACACAGCTGTTGCTGCTGAGTGGGCAATTTTCCCTGGGAGCAACATCAGCTCTTAAATATTTGCGAACAGCTGAATTTATGCATACAGTATGCACTGTTAAGTATGCATGTGTGTTTGTGCTTGTGCTCGTGGGTGTGGATGTGGGTGGGTGTGTGTGTGTGTGTGGGGGGGGGGGGCGTGGACCGGTGGGTGTGTTTGTCTGAGAGAGAGAGAGAGAGTGAGAGAGAGATATTTAAGGGATAAAAACAAAGGGTCATCTTCGTTAATGTGCAGAATTTGTCTCTATTTTCTGATGACTTCAGTCCTTGGGAGGAGTGAACATTTCCAAAACGTCAGCAGACTCAGCAGGCCCTAGTCTCCTCCAAGCTTCGTCATTGTCTTATACTCACTTCCCCTCACTAACTTCATCTGTCAAAATGCCCCCCCCCTCAAAGAAATACACTTCCTCTACTCTCTTGCTGCCCCAACCCCCCCCCCCCCCCGGTCTCTCTGTCCCTGTCTCTGTCTCTCTCTCTTTTCCTTTCTCTCTGTTTCTCTTTCTCTCTCTCCATCCCCCCTCTACTGTGACTTGATGGATGAAGAGTGACGTAATGCCATGTAAATGCATGTGCTTTGAGGGGATTCACTTCACATTATACACGCTGTCCTACACCGCATTAAATATTGAGCGACCGGAGCCGTTTTGTTTTTATAATTTCTCCCCCTACAGGTGGTGTTGGCAGCCAGAACATGGAGGTTCTCTGAGGAAACCGAATTTTGATAAGGCTTCGAGTGAGTGAGCGCAGGAGACTACGGGGGACCAAATCGCCGCAGCCGCCCAGCAGGTCGCCGGATGGTTCGCCTTTGTTGTTCGTCTCTCTCCGACACGCCAAGTATCTAGGTCTGACCTTTGCCCTGATCGTGTCGTCGTGTTGGCTTTAAGAGAACCTGCTGTTAGCGAAGGAGACATGTTGTTTCCACGCCACTCTTTTGTGCCAGTGTTTGTGAAAGCCCCAGCGTTGGCACTCCTCTATTCACCCATGTCCTCCTGATCCACTTTTCATTGTAGAAAGAGAGCAAGTGATTGATAATTTAAAAGGAAGCTATGAAATGATGCTTCCCCCCCCCCCCCTCATCTCGACCAATTCATGAATTGGACAGTTCTGGGTCAATATTCTTGCCTTGCTAAGGGTATAAGAAGGGATGAATGGATGAGAGTCCATTGAGAAAAGGAAAGGGCAGAGGGAGATGGAGAGATGAGGCGAGGAAAGAGAGAGAAAGTGGGAGAGCATTGTATTTAGCTTCAGCATGCTCCATATACCTGATGGTTTAACTCCACTCACATCCTCTCTTGTCCCTCTTTTTACCCACCAAAACATTGGAGCGGTAGTATACTGTATAAAAGCAGATTCATCTTTTATTCAACAGAAGGCAAACATTCAGACATGCACACACGGAGGGCAACGTTGAGCAGGACCTGTTTTTCCTGAAGCAGAATTTGTGATTATGTTGAAACAAAAAAAAAACGAGACAACGTATTTCTGTGTGCGGTCTACATTTTTAATCTTATGTATCCATTCCAAGCGAATCACCACACACTAGAAAAACAAAAGACAGTGGGCGCATAAGCTAAGTATTAGACTGAAAGCTTTCCCTCATACCATTCTCCACAGACACACTATCATCTATCAATGGTGTAGACTGTATAAGAGATATGGTGGACATGTCTTTACCGGTGTCAAAGACCTGTTGAATTGTTCACATCAATAACTACTGGTGGGTTACTTTCTAAGGAGCCCCTCCTTGTCCCTCCCACTATTTTGTACCTATTGTCTGATTGGTTCACATCGAGTACCGGGTGCATACTGATACATGGGTGCGGTGTGCTAGCCAGAGATTACTTAGTATCTGATAGGTAGATATTTCAGTAGATATTTCTGGTGACAAACACGTACCCCACAATACTGAGGTAAAAGCTTGACAATACCCACCAAACCTTACATGTGAGGTTTAAAGTTTTATGTTGACATTCTTTATTAGAATCAAATAAAGGTACATTTCATGCGTTTGGCCTTCGACAACTCCCTCAAGAACTTCTTCCTTGAAGGAAACTGAATTGAAGACACATAGTCTCAAGAGGGTAATGTTGTCCAAGCTCTAATTCTGTGATGCGTTCGCTCTAAAATACGTTTTATTGGGCCGAGGCCATTTGTGTTTCAAGGCAAAGCTCTTTTCAGATCACGCTCATTCACAATTACCTGTCAGTCATGAAAAGAACTGACAAAATCAATTTAGCATTTACGGATTTGAATATTCTTATCAACTCGAAGTTTAAATAGACCACCCCGGCCAATCTCATTACCCATTCCTTACTCAGGGGCACGGACCCGTGAGTGTTCAGTGGTTCCGACTCCATATGCATGAACCTCTCTCCCTCCAGCCCAGGGGCCTAGTCCTGTGGCTGAGGGTGGACCTGACGGGCCACTCCAGCGGTAACTGTTTTGCATGCCACAGACGGATTAATGGTGTGTGTTAGTGTTAGAATGAGCACATATGGTTGATCTCGCTCCAGAACCTCAGAGAGCAGCTTCACACCACCCTCAGGTCACTTTCAGATAATGACATGCTTCACCCTTGAATAGACCCAGTCTGTTAAAGATTCAAAAGCACAGGATTCACAATGGCTTATTGAACATGGCAAAGAGACAGTGACCCGTGGCACCGGAACTGTCTGAAGTATTGAATTGTGTA
This sequence comes from Chanos chanos, assembly GCF_902362185.1. Classification (NCBI taxonomy): domain Eukaryota; kingdom Metazoa; phylum Chordata; class Actinopteri; order Gonorynchiformes; family Chanidae; genus Chanos; species Chanos chanos. The sequence goes on along the minus strand of NC_044499.1, from coordinate 48,177,197 downwards.
GGTCATGTCATGACAGTCTAACTTAGCGATTGGCTTTGTTTTTGTCTCTGTTGTATTTCTTTATGACATCAACATTAAATCTTGCTGATGTCACTGAATGCTGACACTTTGAACTTTGAACAATTTCAGTTATGTTAGACTTTGCCTTTTATGGGCTCTGCTGTTTTTATCTTTTCGTTAAAATTAGAACAGATAACAGAGGGGATGGGTGGGTATTCCACAAAGCATATGCTCCGTGTATACAATCTGCTCTGAAAACTTGAGCCGAAGGTCAAAATTATGCAAAAGGGACATTCATATGCTGTTCTCCTATTGGACAATTCTCAGTTTACCGAGCAAGTTGTAAGCACAGCACTCAGAGTGGTGCAACTATTTATCTAGATCACCAGCTCCCCCTACAGGTAAATGTTTAGTTATCCTGCACCATTCAGTACAATGTCCTTGAGAAGTGGGTCTGCTGTTGAACATAACTGTACATCATGTTCAATGAGCCTTATGAATCATGATAAATTTAGAGTAAAGGATTTATTCCACCCTGAGCATATTGCTCACTGAAATCTCGAGCTTTGGATAAAGTTTTCTCTTTGTTATGCCGTTGTATTAAATCTGAATTATGGTACCACATTGAGATTTGAAGCAAAAATTCTTGGACCTGTGGTCCTAATCAGCACAGAGTGCACAGTATGACTTCCACTGGACAATCTTCTGCTCAGCCTATGGATGATTTTCAGGGAATTCACCCGTGATAACGGGAAGTGATCCCAAATCCGGAGGATACGTGATGAGGTATTACAGCAGTCAAGCAGCAGGAATTTCAAAGGAACATGAGAAAATGTGAATGACTTCAATGCTGCTGCTCATGCCAGCACTGGAGAAAACATCAGCGAGCAAAAGTGTCTCTCTCTCTCTCTCTCACACACACACACAGTTTCTCTCTCTATTTCTCTGTCTCTATTTCTCTCTCTCCCCCTCCTCTCTCTCTCTGTGTGTGTGTGTGTGTTTCTCTGTCTTTCTCTAGTCTTAGCACTTCCATGAAATTCTCACGCTGTTTGACATTAAAGTGAGAGCATCTGAACGTTTCACACACACTCTGCTCGTGAGCTGAAGCGTTTGGCTCTCAGGCAGCACAACCATTAGCCTGGCAGACTACCAGCAGGCCTGTCACCCTCGTTTAGTGTGCCTCGCTGGTTCTGTGTGCGTCTCCGTGTGTGTGTGTGTGTGTGTGTGTGTGTGTGTGGGCACAGAAAAGCACATTTTTGAGGAATACAGAGTGCTGCGGTGTATAGCCCACAGGCTGAAGTGTTGAAGTCTGAATGTGTGAGCCCTCCACCACCTCTTCTTACTGCCACCTCCAGAACCTCAAACGGCCAACGACAGGCCGTCAAAATGAAAAACAGAAAACAACACACAGTCTCTAACACAATTCTCCTTCAGAGCGTCAGTTTTGAATGAAATTCCAAATTCCGATTTTGACAGCCCCTTCTCACTTCCTCTCCAGCCGGCTTCGTTTTTCCGCCGTGACGAGGTCCTTGGACGCCCTACTTCCCTGTATAATGACCTTTTGAGAGAGCTAAATAGCGCCAAGCGCCAAACAAAAAGGCGGGACTTAAAAAAGCCGACATGACCCAGATGATGGATGCCCCCTTGACAAACCCTCGCGCATTGTTCTGACAAAAGTCTCATTTGCATAATAGGGAGAGAGGGAAGACAACAGAGAGTGCTGCCTGCCACAGCTTAACACACTATCCACTACAGCACCGGCCAAATGAACATTTACATAATCTCAAGATCATTCCCAGATTGGCTTGGGTTCGCTCAATCCTCGCACTTTCCCAAAGAGAAATACAAACACACACGCACGCACATACACACACACGCAGGATGAACAGGGGGTGGGGGGAGGAGGGGGTAACGAGAACGTACATTTTCTATGTTTCAACTTTCTTTCAAAAAAAAAAAAAACACACACACACACACACACACACACACACAGACACCTATATACCTCTCTTTCTATCTAAGCGTTTCTGTCTCAATGCCAACCACACATCGTATATTTTTCCCTTCCGTGAATCATCTCTTGTCAGTTTGCTTGATAAATCTCTTTCTGCTTTTCAAAACTGGCACTAAAAGATGTACCCATGCACTCCTGCTCCTCCTCATTTCTTATAACAGGTAGCAAGGTCAGTCCTTTTAACCAATTATCCACCTCGATGGCAGGAGAAATCAGGGCCAGACATAATGTTAGCTCTCCTATAGGAAGGCCATTATCCTCTTCAGCACAAACTCTCTGCTCTGGAGCAGCAGCTTGAGTGAAACACAAAACACAAAGCTCACATTGTCCTGCCTTCCAGGAGGGTAAAATTGCATTTGGTGTGTGACACATATTGGACCATGAATCAAAATATAAACCTCTAAATCACTGACTCTCCTCACATGAGTGTACATATTGAGATGCTACCATTTTTACCGTTTTTTTTTTTGTTTTTTTTTGTATTGTGATATTACTTCGTTTGAGATAGAACATCATATTGCAAGTGCATGTGTGCGTGCATGAATGCGCGTGTATATAAGTGTGAGCGTGTGTGTTTGCGCACGCGTGTGCGTGTGTGCGTGGGTGTGTGTGTGTGTGTGTGTGTGTGTGTGTGTGTGGGTGTGTGTGTGTGTGTGTGTGTGCGTGGGTGTGTGTGTGTGTGTGTGTGTGTGTGTGTGTGTGGGTGTGTGTGTGTGTGTGTGTGCGTGGGTGTGTGTGTGTGTGTGTGTGTGTGTGTGTGTGTGTGTGTGTCTTCCCTGGCTTTAGTCCCTCCACAGACAATGTGTTAGGGTTAGGATTACATCCTCTTCACATCAAGATTACTCCCCGTCGTCTTATCCTTATTGAAATATGATTATTACAGTCGTTGTCATTTTTGTTATTGCGGTTGAGTGTGCGATTAAGTCTGGACTTATTAATGAAAAACTCATCAGATGTCAGCCCTGGTTTGCTTGGGATCAGGAAATGTTTTTGAGACCAAGGGCAAAGCAAGAGGGGGAAAAAAAGTCCCTTTAGAGATTTACTTCCAGTTAAATACATGCCAGACTTGAATAATTCTGTCTGCAATGGATCACAGATTCTAGTTTATAAGATATTATGCTATCATGGCTGTCTCAGGACAGTGTGACGCACTAAAACCTTCATTGTTTCAATTCAGAACCATTTGGTTGCAGCGTAATTCAAACCGCTGATCTCTGGTACTGGCATTCGATTAAGTTCGATTCTTCTCGGGTTGGTAATTTAAGGGAACGGAAATTATCCTGAGTACAGATTGACTGAACCTCTGAGCCTTCCTTAACAATAAGCTTACCTTAACATCACCTTAACCTTAACCTTAACCTGACCCCTTCCTTAATGCTAACGTTGTTTTTTTACCTAGAATCTGCTCAAAGCGGAGCTCTGTCCATCCAGCACATGTAATGCCTCATAACACAAGGGTGTTCATTATTACCTTAGTCCTCTCAATTAGAAATCTCTCACACTTTATACTGTCTGGCATGCATATGTGTGTGTGTGTGTGTGTGTGCGTGTGTGTGTAAGACAGAGAGACATTATAAGAGTGATAGAAGGCTCCTTTTTTTTTTTTTTTTTTTGGAAAAGCGGCTGGATTAAAATGAACAAAATTTGATCAGTTCTTCACTGATCTGAGGATTTTGTCTCAACACTCCCCCAATCTCAGTCATGCTTAAGCATTCTTAATTCTCACCGCTTTAATTTGTAAAGTGCCAGAGATTCCCATGATCCTTATCTCATATGATTCTTATCCTTCTGATTGCTCAAACCCTGATTCAGCCTCCGCAGTCGCTGCTGCTTCCCCTGAATATCAGCCCTCTGCTATAAAAGGACAGTGGAGGTATTATCGTCTTATAAAACGGATTCGGAGACAAATTAAAAATTGTCATGTCTAATCTTCTTTGACCAAAAGTACCAAGTGCAAGTGGTACATGTTCTTAAATCTGGGGCCTGATCCTAGTTGTTTACAGTCCTAAGCCATAAATCCAGGGCTCTGATTGTGTTGCCGTGGGGACAGGATACAAAGCTGCACTCTCATTTTCACTTCCTGCAGATCAGGACAGCAGCATCTAGGTCAGATAATTATTGCTGGTTCTCCTCTTCTTATGTTCTTATGTGTCATACACTGCTGTAACCCATGCCTGATATGTACACACGCACACACACTCACACACACACACACACACACGCACACACGGATGCACGCACACGCATACACACTCTGACGCACATACAGATACGCATACACATACACATACCCAAACACCCATATACACACATACGTATACACATACACACACACTTACATATTCCCTCTCTCTGTTTCTCTGTCTCTCTGTCTCTCTCACATTGAACATCCTGAAATGTAACATTCATGCTTGTGTTTTGACATTCACATATCATTGTTATCAGGTAATGTAATGAACTTAAAAGCAATGTGTCTATTTATTAAAGATAAACAACACATTTAAAAGAAAACATACACATTACATTTCAGTTAAGCCTCTTAGACACACACACAAAAAAAGAAAATGACAAGTTCAGCCCTTGATGACCTTTTCAGTGTCTGTCCAGACTGCGCTTCCCTGAAACTTTGGGGTTGTAGAGAAAACAACCATAATTTGTCCAACACATTGTCACTGAACAAACTAAATAGAGTCCAGTGTGGAATCAGATACGAGATAAGATTGGAACGGAGAGGAAATATCAAACCTTAACATAATATTAAATCTTCGCAGTAAAGCAGTTTGTAGGTTAAGCACACTGCTGATAGGGAAATGGATGTTTTCCGGTAACTTTGGTGAATAATATTTAACAGTTCAGCGGTCAGGTCAGGATGTGGGTAGGCGCAGTTATGCTCATACTTCACCACACGTCATTTATTGCTCAACTGGGATATATCAGATCTTTCCTGGAACATTCTCTAATTTTTAAACACATATAGGATCAGCTATAGTGACAATTAATGTGACAGAAATGGGCGGAATTCTGGTGGCTGACTGACAAGTACGCATTTGTCTAAAACAGTTTTAAAGATAAGGCCAAGCAGAATCCAAAGCGATACATCTGCTTATTGATGATGTCTCTAATAAGGGTATTCACGGTTTAAATGCCAGCTATACAACACTTGCCAGTGCAGCTCGATGTCCACAAAAGCACATCAGGCCATTGGGATCCCAGGTTTTCTATCGCTGTCTTGTTCAGTGGTGATTATTCACTGTCAGGTGTCACTGTAGCTGTGGGATAAATCAATAACAAGTCCATCCATATTTCGTTATTCAACAATATTACATTTAGCGTGGAAAAATGAGACTGGGTATTGAAATCCACATACAAATGTAACAACCCATGTCACATATATAAAGCACATGGGTGGGTGTGTATGCATCTGTTCTCCTGTGTACGAGCATTTGATGTGTGTGTGTGTGTGTCTATTTGTATGTGTATGCGGTTAAGGTTCTTGTGGCACTGTGTGTCCCACAAATGTCCCGCTGAGGATATAAATACTTGACATGTATGGATCCACGAGGGACATCCGCTGGTCTTTACTTAGGAAAATCATTTTTTTAAAAAAAGAGGTTGCTGTTATTGTTATAAAATAAAAAAAGTCAAAGGCCAGTCTACAGCAGGGTGTGTGTGTGTGTGTGTGTGTGTGTGTGTGTGTGTGTGTGTGTGTGTGTGAGTGAGTGTGTGTATACCTGTGTGCCTGTGTGCACGTGTGCGTGGACATGTGTATGTGAACGTACGCGTGTTAAAGCAGCAACCTCCTCTTTAATTATGAACGTGGAGGAACACAAACGCGAGCGCTCCGATACGCCATGCTTGGCTCAGCACTTTTGGGGCTAAACGCTCCGTACAGGAGCAGCTGAACTGAGCAACGCAAAGGGTTTACGGGGCCTGCTTAAACAGATTGTTAGTTCATCCAAAGCTCATTGGAATACAGAAGTCAAGTGGCCCGGCTTCGGGACGAGATTTTCTTGGGATTGAGCAGAATTATTCTGCGTATTAATTCAGGTCTTGTTGGCGGTAAATCTGCACAGTGGCCGGGAGCTCATTCCTCTGTTGATTAGGATAAGGAACAGCTGCTGCTGCGCAGTTGAGCAGTGGAATTAATCGCCTGAGACGCCCGTATTAAAAGTAAATAAATAAATAACTGAATGAAAAAGAGGACAGAGCCCAGGCAAAGTTTGATTGAGACTTAGCACTCCAGAAAAAAAAAAAGGAAAGATATTTGTATTGCTGTATGTATTATGAAAGAGAGAAAGGACACAAAGGGCATCCATGGGAATATTGTTAAGAGATTCGTCTCTGGCGGACACGTACATTCATCACACACAAAGTTCCCTCCTTATTCACACATAATGTACATATTCTGATGAATAAAATTGTACTCTTGATGACAACTCGGTACGATTGTGCTCTCCTGGTGATGTAGAAAAGATTGAATTGGTTGTACAAAAAGAGTGAAGATGAAAATATTACCACATAAAGTCATTACTGGGTTCGGAGTAATGGTATAACAAGTGCACCTGTGTTTTTCTTGTTCTTCATTGGACAAAAGAAACTTATCGTGTGGCACACAGTGGTTCTGAGGACACACTCCAATCCACAAAACGACCATCATTAAAGGCATACATTTTGTATGAACATAATTCATTGCATGGAGAAAAGGATCTATCTTCAAAATAGCTCCAATTTGACAATGCTCTGTTGAGAAACTGTACATTTCCTGTACAGAAAACTGTGAGGATGCCTATGCAATTTATTGATTCTTTTTTTTGGGGGGGGGGCGGGGGGGGGGGGGGGGGGGGCACTTTGCCATTTTGTTCTTTTGTTCAGATCTAAGTGCAGACCCTTTTCTTGGTTAATGCACTTCAGCTTTTGTTTTTGTGTCCCTGAGTGTGAGTGTGTATCTACGTATGTGTGGGTGCGCGTGTTTGTGTGTGTGTGTGTGTGTGTGTGTGTCTGGGTCTGGGTCTGGGTTACAGTGCATTACAGTGCCTCTGTTATTCAGTTCAGTGCCAGAGCGAAGGACAGTGAGGCACGCGAAATGGACGAGTGACCTGACAGCAAACGCAAAACACACACACACACACAAACACACACACATCCATGTACAACACAGTTACCCTCCAATGCCCCCCTCTACTCCATTCGCACTCACAGATATGAATATTTAAGACGAACAGTAATAATAACGTGTTTGCATTGTTGAGACTGCGCGGTCTGAATTATTCAGCGCTGGCCTTTCTTAATGCGACCGCAGCGCCGCGAAGACTTGCGCCCAGCCTCTCCCGCAGTCACCTTCATTCTGTTGCGCTACGTAGCTTGTGTCACAGCTGCTTAGGAGCAGACGGAGGTCAGAGTTCGCTCTGCCAGCTCGCGTGAGGGAAGCAGGCGCTGGGGGCCAATCAACCATGAGACAGCTTTTCACTTCCAGTGTCCGTTTTGCCGCCTGGGCCAACGGGCTTGTTACGCCTCCTACATTAATCCACTCAGTGCTAATGCGACAAATAAAACTTTCATGCACTCTTGTTTGCTTGTGCTTTCGTAATGGAAGTGTAAGTATGCCTAAGCTCGTGGTCAGCAGTTACAAAGAGATTTCTCTCTTTGTCTTGTTCATATTTGCGTGCAGACCTATTTTAGTAAATGCCAAATAATTGATTTGCTTTGCTACAAGTGAATGTTTGCTTTAGCTTTAAACTCTGATTGAAAAAATGGATGTCTAATTAGCCTCTGTGCCGATGACAAATACATTCGTGAACTAATATACTTACCTGCCCCGAATCAAATAAAAATGAACTAACGGCTTCACTGCACAAAGACAGAGGGAAATTATGTGTGATTATACTGCCCCCTGGTGACACATGGGTAAAGTGGCAACGGGTAACCAGTGAAATATCGTATGTTCTAGAGCCTGAAGCAGCACCTCGTAACCTGACTGAACATAGTTTTAAATTCAACACCTTAGTCAACGGACAGCCAGTCAGTATCAAGCCCTTAAAAGAATCAGATGTGCCTCAGCCAAACTTTACCAAAAAATGTGCAAGATAGGTTTACTGAGTAGCAAAATACAGTTTTCAGTTAAAAAATTCAGTTCTGAGATTTTATTGTTTATACCATATTTCTCCCCAGTGGCCTTTTATTCACAAAATGCACGCTAACATAAAGTTGTATGTCACATGAAAACATTTCAAATACGTGGGTTTAAGTTATTCAAGCTTGGTTTTGCACGAACACATAACAGGAGAATGTAACTAACTAACAAGTCATTGATCACAAAATTTTTTTTTTTAAAAATCAAGGTTTCATTGTCAGGACGTTCTCAATGTACACACTTCTCTGCCACAGTTGATTAGAACTGTCCCAGTTTAATCCTTCAAAAAGAAGGCAAAAACAGCACATGTATGACACATATACTTAAACACTTAATAGTGAAATCAAATCTTTCACACTGCAACATTGGCACTTAATCCTAATTTTACCAGATTTTAGAATTTAGCAAGATTACAACAAAATACTTTGAAACAGTGAAACTAAACAGGAAGAAACAGTGAAACTAAACAGGAAGATTGAATGTATCTGGCTAATTTCAGATGGTGATCCTTTTCATTTTTGTTAATACTGGGTTATGTCATTCAGATAAAAATGTGACCTACGGCAATCAGTTCCAGTCAACAGGGGGCAATATGGTTCCATTGGTGGTAAATCCACTTCCTTGCTTTTGACGTGAACTGACCTGCATGTTTGAGTGAATATTAGTAGTTTAAAGCCCCTCATACTGGAATTCTATTTTAAATACAGAATTTTGTTTCTCTCCTCGTTGTTTCTGTGCAATAGACAGCAATGTGATTCTTATGTAACTTTCACTGTATATGCAATTGTGTATATGCGTGTTTTTTAGCTCACATTTCTTGACGATAGATTACAGTTTCTATTTCAAGACTTAAAAGATGAAACGTCTTTCATCGTCAGAAAATAAATCCAAAATAAATCAAAAGAACATAAAATAAAATCAAAATAAATAAAACAGGTGATTTTCATGTTGTTTATTTCCAACGGGACCCATCCAGAGTCATCCAGAAAGCACAAGGATAGAAACACATCCATCCTAGCAGACCATGGGGTGTGTCGGATCCCTCTATGGGGGTGTCCAGGGCACATCCCTTGGTTGGTCTTAATGAAAGGCTTCCTGACTGTGGCTAGGCTCGCAGGGCATGCTGTAGCCCAGAATACACAGCCTGTGTCCCAACCTCTGTGCCACCGAAGCAAGGGAAAACATGCTCTTTCTTAGAAACTGAACCTTCACATACGCTCCTCAGTTTGAACTGCAAAAAAAAAAAAAAAAAAAAAAAGGCACGAACCCACTATAACCAGCATTAACTGAAGGGAGAGGAGGTTAATTTCTCTTTGTAGCTGCAATGGATGCATTTGCTGGTCCACAGGATTGCGGATGGCGGCCGGAATGCGTACAGCAGATGCGTGGTTACGCCATCGTGTTTATCCTGGTTTTTTGGACTGCTTTAGTTTTTCACACTTGCACTCTCTAAACAAGCAAAAAAGCACCTCACATGACCTTTGAGATAGAGAGAGAGAGAGAGAGAGAGAGAGAGAGAGAGAGAGAGAGAGAAGCCTCACCAAAAAAGAGTTCCCTACCGCAGAGACGCCTCTGAAAATACTCACAGTCATAGGTTGCGTTGAGAAGCGAAGCCTGCAGCACAAACCGACTCAAACCAGTCTCATCTCCAGGGAAGAGGCCTGGGTGCTGCTGCAGATCCAGGATGAGGTTTAAATTCAGCTCTGGGTGTAACCATACATAAACATAAGGAGCACAAACCTCAAACATGACTTCTGGAAGCCCTGGTGGCTGGGAACACTCTCAGGACGCAGTGTGAGAGGACAGAATACAGCCCGTAAGGCCGAGATCAACTCACCTTGACCTTGGATATTGAACTTTATAGAAGCTTGTTCCTGTATACTACGATACAGTCGACTTATTAAAAGAAAAGTCAATCAAAGTCAATCAGAAGTCTGTTTTACTATTTTATGCACGGGACACAACAGAGAAGTTTGATAAGTCAATAAATTAATTTAGATTCTTATGAAGAGGAGTGTTATAAGACATGTTTTAATACAACACTGTATTATTCATGTCATTTCCTGTGGTGCATTTTAACCTGAATTTCATGAGCACGCTAGTGATGTTGCTATGATGTGTACAACTCTAAATGTTATTATATGAAGTATGTATTATGTATTAGGCAGCCCACGCATGTACTTCTTACTAAAATAGGGGGTTTTGTTTTTTGTTGCTGTTTATTTACAATGCTTGCATGAGGAGGAAGTAGTGAGAGAGAGAGAAAGAGAGAGAGAGAGAGAGAGAGAGTGCGTGAGCGACCGTGTGTTCATCATTAGCATACTTTGCAGAGAGGGGAAAAATCCCTTCCTTTGTGGGCTGCTTTCTCTAGCCCATGGTCGCCTTGGTTACAGAGTGAGGACATCACAAAGGAGCCAGTGTGCAAAGCTGTACAGACGTCTTGGCAGCCATCCTGGCCATAGTAGCAATGTTCCCTCTTCGTGCAGTGATGTAATGTTTTGGAATGATCAGAGACGTTCAGTGAGAAACGCAGTCTGTGAAATGGATGAGTGGTTTCTGTGGATTGAGTTTTGTTTCTCTTTCCTTTTTTTTTTTTTTTTTTTAGGGACTGGGTTCAGAAGGGCTGCCTGTCTCTGCATATTGCCAGATTCCAGTATTGCTTTGGGTTTTTTTTTTTTTTTTTTTTCTGAGGCACATTGCAGAGTGTAATTTAAAACACCAGATTGAAGGTTTGCAGCCAATTCCAACATCATGAGTGATTTCTGTTCTATTACTTTGTGCTATGTTGTTTATTTACACCCCCATCCATATTTGTCCGTTTCTCTCCCTCTCTTTCTGTTGAAGAACTAATCCTTGGCTTATATGAAAGATTGACTCACGCAAACTGAGACAGTCCCTTAGACTGATGTAACTTATTACATAACCCAAAAGGCCTAATCAGCCTACATATCGGATGCCACGCGGTCAAGGGCATGGAAAGAAACTGCCAATTTACAGCGATGGGAATTTCGCAAAATTGTAACATGGACAAAACTTAAATAGACCCTGCGCTTGGGTCCCACAAATAGAGCTAGCATTGAGCGATCTTTCTTCCACTCAACCCATGATCTTTGTGTGGAACCACAAGTTGTTTACACTCCGAGTATTTGCGCTGCACAACTGAGAGCAAGCAGTACCGAGAGGACACGTCTCTCAAACACATTTTTCACCGTTGCTATGACAAGATATTGATATGTTGCCAACAGTCCGGTAACTGCTTTGCTTGTGGCTAGTTCTAATGACCAATAGGGTCAAGGGGAGAAACACGGCAACAAAATAAAAATCTCATCGTTGGTGGTCATTTAAACTTATGACCTGTGCGAGTGAATGACGTTGCCTCTTTACATGCGACCATAGGGCGGCGCTGTTAGCTCCAGCTGCTCCATATTGTTTTCCCATTTGCCTGTTAGACCGAAGAGTTTTTTTTTTTACGTTATGCGGCTGAAATGTTCAGAGTTATCATGTTACAGATATATTGACATGAAAATTTAGGCTACATATGATAGAAGAACAAGTCGTGAGATTGAAACATGTTGGATTTGGTACAAACGTCTAGGCTACTTAATGCAGTTGTACTAAAGAGCCAACGTAGGCTAATTGTAAAAAAGAAAATATAATGCGCCGGGCTACTGCCGACCGAACGAGTGAATCACGTGCCGAGCCTCTGAAAATGCCCGAGAGGTTTTGATTGACTTAAGTCTGAAGTGGGCAGGGTGCTGCTGACGTCTGGAGGGAGTTGCCAAGTTAACGATAGGGGGGAGTTTCTCACAGAACATTGCAAAAACTTTGGGAGCTCCTCCCTCCACGCAGCTGCAAAGCATTTATACACATGTGCAAACTTTACAAATGCGACACACCTCAAACCTGTTACGCGCACACTAAGCACAGACAGAAGAGGGCAATTTCAACTCCGTCCGCTGTTAGATCACTTGTTAAAATCACAGCAACTCAACCGTGGATTTCTCTTTCTCTTTACGCACAAGGATCCTTTTCGGTCCGACAACGGTATTTTGAGCTGGAACATACCGAGAAAAAATGTCTGCTTCAGTCCTGTCTTCCATTTATGACTTCGATATGGTGTACAGGGTAAGAAACTGCTCCGCTTACAATTAGAGCGCGGTGTTTACAACATGCAGCAATTACTGAACGTTTATCTTCCACTCCTAATATTCTAGCTTTATTCAGAGTTAAGCTTAATAGCCATATCTTTCTCTTTTCAGCAGGAGAAAATCCACAGTTCATTGCAAACAAACGCTATCTCCTTCAGCAGTGTGATGGACAAGAAAACTGTCGGTGTTCCGCTCACCACCTCTAACACCAACAACAAGCCGTACGCACCGGGCTTTTTCCGGAGTATCTCAGCCAGCCACATGGACTCGGTTATTAACAGCAAGTTCCAAGTTGGCGGGCACAGTGACAGCGGCAAAGAAAGCCCTACTCCTGCATCCATGAACAAGGAAAACAAGTTTCGCGACCGCGCGTTCAGTGATACTGGAGAGCGCAGCCAACAACTGCAGGAAATGCTTCAGGTGAAGCCTGGTTCTCAGATCAATTCAACACGCTACAAAACTGAACTGTGCAGACCCTTTGAGGAAAATGGGTCCTGTAAATATGGAGAAAAGTGTCAATTTGCCCACGGCTATCACGAATTGAGGAATTTGTCTCGTCACCCTAAGTACAAGACCGAGCCTTGCCGCACATTCCACACAATCGGCTTCTGTCCCTACGGGCCTCGCTGTCATTTCATCCATAATGCCGATGAACGCAGACCAACCACAAACAATGTTAATCTACACGGACAACACAGGTTGAATCGAGAAATTGGTGTCTTGAACGAGAAGGAGTCCACCCCGTTTTATACGCCAAGGGACAGACCAAAGCTGCACCACAGCCTTAGTTTCTCTGGATTTTCCAGCGCTGGAGGACTAGAAACAGCTTTGATTGAAAGCCCAGCATCCCGCACCCCTCCGCCCTCCACCTGTTCCCTTAACATTTACGAGGAGATGTTGACTCCCACCTCACCCTGCCTGAGCGCTTTTACCCTCCCAGAGCAGGACCTCAAAACTTTTCTCGCTCCTTTAATCCCCCAGACTCAGGGTGGTTTTACCTCCCCACCAAGCGGTGCCTTGTACGGGAACATCCAGCCAAGCGCCTGCCCCCCGTCACCCCCCTTCAAACTGAGCCACTTGTCATCCATCCATCGCCTGTCTGAGTCGCCCGTGTTTGATTCTCCACCAAGTCCACCAGAGTCGCTCTCAGATCCAGAAAGTTATGTGAGTGGGTCCTGTTGCTCTTCCGGGACCATCAGCGGCTCGGAATCCCCAAGTTTGGATGCAAATAGACGTTTGCCAATCTTCAGCAGGCTGTCGATTTCAGACGAGTAATTATTATTATTATTATTATTATTATTATTATTATTATTATTATTGAGTCAGTTGAGGGTGCTAACAGGAGATTCCAATTGGCGTGGTTTCAGGTCAAGCTGCAATGAGTTCATTAACTTTTCGTTGCATAGGTCGTTGAAGAGGAGAAGCACTATATAATCTCTTATATGACTGAGGCCTTTTTTCAAATATATTGCCGAGAACATGCCTTTAGTTAAGCAAGGGCCGGTTTTCCCAGCTAACAGTGCACCTTGGGAAAAACCTTCATTCCATAACTTTTCTGTAACTACTTTGCAGTGCCACCTAGTGGTAAAATGTGGTCGCTGTTGGACGTGGCCCATAAATTGCCAATAAGGATGTTGCTGCAGACGAATTTTTAAACTTTTGAATGGTATCATTGCCTTTTGCAGCATTCTGAGAACTATTTAACTTATTTATTGCCTTGTGAAAAAAATATAGCTTTCATGGGTAAATCGAGTCCATATATTTATCGAGTTTAAAGCAATACATTTATATTCCTGTTTAAATTATGATCGCCAATGTTAATCTGGAAACAGCTGGGTTTTTTTCACAATAATATATTTTTGTTATCTCACTTGGTTATTTTACTGTAAATAAGTAAATAATTTATGAAATTGTATGCTATTTATTTCCATTTTGTTTACGTATGCGTATTAAAGAGTGGGACGGTCTGTGTAGATAATGTTTTTGAATTGTATCCACACGGATGTCGAGGCATTTTGGTAGAATGTAGCCTGGCGAAAGCGATTCCTTTTGCCGTTCGAGCATAGAATCGCTTTAAACCATTCTAAAACAGCATTAAAACGGCAAAGGTTGAGAGTTGCGACAGTTAAGAACAACCAAAAACGTATATTTGCACACGGTCGCACGATGAGAAGTCGAGTGCTGGAGAATGTAGCAGTCCCTCGTATCTAAGTCATTTTCATGTGTGCTCGTGGGGTTAACTGTGCCTCACAGCTAAGCTTTGGCACGCTCCTTACAAATCAAACTGAATGTATCTTTTCCTTCATTTAAATAATTTCTTGAAATGCTTCCCTTTTTTCCTTTGGACGATTTTGATCTCACCATTCCTGGTAAAAAAAAAACAAACAAAAACAAACAAAATAACAACTTTTCTTTTTCGACATTTTGAAAAGTAGTCAACTCTTTTAAACTTGAGGAATTTGTTTGAACGTTGTTTTGTATATTGTAGTGAGACAACATTGTGACGGACAGTTTGACTACTTTGATCAGAAGTAAAAACAAGTTTGAATGTAAATTAGAAATGACCGAATAACAGTTTAAGTTGTACATATTGGGGAATTGTATACAGACTTTGTGTGAGATTCAATTTGTACTGTGTTTTTATTATTGTTTTCACTAGAATCTCCCCAATAAATTCATTTTTGAAAACGCAGACTTGAATGATTAATTGAGCAGGTTTGAGTCGTGACAGCCTTAGACAGGAGCAAACCCCTGCTGTGTGTGGGGATCTTTGTGGTTTTGAACTGGAAATGATTAACTGCTCTCCATTCTCTTTTCTCCTTCACTCCCTCACACCATTCTTCAAGGAGAATAGCGTACACAATGTCTCAGGAGTTTGTTCTGTTCTCCTGACTGGATTTTTCAATAGACCAAGCCGTCCGTTCTGTGTGTGTGTGTGTGTGTGTGTGGATTGTGGTGGAGTACAAGGGCCTTGCATATTGGCTTTACTCTCCAGTCTGTTGGGGGTGAGGTGGTGGGGCAGTTTACTGGGGTAACTAGCATAGCATTACAATGCCTAGCAGGGTGTCTCCATCCAACTCGCGTCCAAAGCACTCAGATGGAACGTTTGTTTATATCTCTCTTTCTTCAACTGTTATTGTTCAGCTGTGACAAATGAAGAGGAGGATATCTGCCTGAGGCCTCATATAGTCAGTAGTTAATCTTAAACTAAACTCAACTCAACTAAACAACTTAAAATATATCAGTTCACATTTATAATATCGAACTTAACGTACAAAAAAAGTAATAAGGTGGCATGAAAAGCACCATGAGGACAAACCTTTTCCGTAGCTCCTGTACTACAGTACAAATAAACATATGCAGGAAAATGCAAGTGTGTGTGTGTTACCATTAAGGCTAATGATTTAGTAACCCTGCATATGAAGTTCTTAGAGCCAATGTATTATGGAGTGAGCAATCAGGAAAGCAGGGCCATGGCAGTGAATCAGCACCAAGGGTTTACTTACAGATAAGGAACTTCACAAATATTTACATCTCAAAGGACTTCTCAGACAAAGCTGTTTAACATTGTAAGGACTCAAGGGTTCAAAACGTGGCTCCCCAGCCACTGTGTGTGTGTGTGTGTGTGTGTGTGAATGTGTGACATTGTATGTGTTTGTGTGTTTGTGCCAAAGCAAATGTTTGCACTATTCCTATGTATGTGTGTGTGTGTGTGTGTGATGTGCATGTTCAAACATATGTAGGTAAGTTCCTGCGGTGTTCGTGTCTGTTTAATGTGTGTGAGTGAGCGTGGTTGTTAGCCTTTAATGAACTTGCCTCTGACAATACCAGGAAGGTCCATTGACTCTCTGATTACACGTTCTTGGGAAAACAGCAATGTTGCTTCGGTAAGTTTGTTTTTTCCACTGCGCCCCCCCACCTCCCGCTCCCACCCCCACCCCCATCCCCACCCTCCCCCAACTCCCCCCAACCACCACCACCTCCACCTCCGCAGCTCTGTAATCTGCAAAACTGTTTCTTATTCTGAGCTCTTAGGATCCAAATGACGGTACATTTCTATACTGATTTTAGGCTATTCTGACACGACTTCTCAGCTAATCATCTAGAGTTTGTTTTGCAAACACCCAGGACATTAAAGAAGAGCCAAAGCAAAAAGCCAATGGTCTGGTTGGCCCCCTCTAGACTCTAGTTTAAGACTTGCCGATCTAGAAAGGATTTGAATCAGGTCCGGCTAGTATGGTAAGCCCCAATCTCCAAACCTACGCTGTGTTTGGCAGTCTTTGTGGCGAGCATGTCGGATATTCTAAGCATGTAATTAAAGGATTGTATGTGTAGTGCTGTATCGTTAAAAAAAAAAAAAAGTTTAATCACCACTTCGTCAAATTACAGGTACTGCTGCAAGAGCCAAAGAACTGTGTCTGTAGGTCTGCCTGTTGTGTCAGTATGTTTGTGTGTGTGTGTGTGTTTGTGTGAGAGAGTGTGAGACAGAGAGAGAGAGTTTATGAGAGCCTTTGCGTGGGCACGTCTTTGCTTTTATTGAAAGGATCAGCGCTAGTATTTTCAGGAACAGGGCGGAGGTATTAAAAGAATAGTGAGGCGATGGAAGGGGGGCAGGGGAGGGGGTGAGTTCCATCTCTGCTAGGACTTTATCTTTAGTAACCGTGCACCTGCAGCCGACCAAGCAGATAACTGTTCCTTTTCCTGTTTTGCTGGTTTGTGGTGTGTTTGTGGTGTGAGGGGCAATACCTCCATGCACAAGGCAAGGAAGTTCCACCCACCTCCTCCTCTTCCTTAAAGGCCCAGAGTCTAAAGAGCTCAGAGTAGACATTTCCTTCCTGGGGTTAACAGTCATGTCACCAGCTCCGCGGCCTAGCTATCTCAGCCGACGAGATAGTGAAACATATTGTCTTGCTCCTTATCGCGCAGGCATCAGAGAAGGTTCTAGACCTTATTGTGCAGTGAGTCACGAGAGAAATGAGTGGGGTTTTTTTTTTTTTTTTTTTTTATGAGGAGGTTAAGAAATTATACTTGGAGTTGTCTAGGGCGTGGTCCTTGGAGCGTTTGTTGGCCGCAGGCGCTGCGATAAAAAAAAAAAAAAAAAAATTGTTCTGTTCTGTATTGTTCAGAAATGGGGAAAGGCCAGATGAAGCAATGTTCACGTTGAAGGGGAGATCAACAAACTGGACTTTACAAGCATGGTTTGTCCCATAGTTCAATAAAACATAATCAAACAAATTCATGAAAAACACATGTATCATATATGTCCAGCATTATAATATCAAGCGCCCATTTTATCCTAATGCAGAAGCATGGAGAGGCCAAAAGAATCACTCTAAGCAGCAGCTGAAAAAATCAATCTGGAATTTGAAATCAGAATAAGGATACAGAGCACAGAACAAGCGGATTGATTTTACACGGAGAGAGAGTGAGAGAAGGCTCAAACGCTGTTTACATCTGACGGTTTTGTTTACAGACTTGGGAGAGACTGAGATGGCTTTAGAATATTGGAGTGGAATATGCGGAGTCTACGCCACTCAATGAGAAAGCAGGACTCAGATTGAGGATTGACACTGACGCCTTAAATAAACACTTTTCTTGATTAAAAACGAACTCGTTCACACAATAGCGGGGGTGGTCTGCCGTGTTTGTCTCCTCTGTGTCAGTAGATAGAAACACATTTGCTCTGTTCTGACAGGAATCGCCCCCTCTACCCTCACCCCCCCAACCCCTCCACCCCCTCCGCACTGTTGACTCACATTAAAACACAACTAAACCCGGCTCTGATCCTCCTAACCCCAGGCTGCTAAATAAGTCAAACACACATACGCACGCTTACACACAGTAAAGAACCTTCATTGACGTCAGTGGGAAGCGAACACTAAACTGACCTTGAGTAAGGGGCTGATGTGAGAGAATAGCAGCTCTGTTTCACCTGACTGGAAATTACATTTTCACATCCAGTCCATAACTTTCCTACAGTGCTTCAAAACGAACAACACAATCTAAAAGAAACATAGTTTGTACATGAACGACAAAAAAAGAGAACCAAACAGTACTTGCTATGTGTTTAAGCTTCAGGCTTTAAGCTTTAAGCTTAAGCTTCATCTCATTGTCCACTTGCCTGACTTTCGCTGCTTCTACTGCAGTGAACGAGGAGCAGGTATAGTGCACATGAGAGATTATAGGCAGTACACTGGATACTGGGTAACTTGTACAGTATGTGCAGTGGAGAGAGCACAGTGTGTGGTATTGGTTTGCTGGAATGTGAGGATGGTCTGAAGGTGTTGTTATGTCCTGTGGTGTTACCTGTTTTGACGTGTTACCGATGGCTCATGCTTGTTCACTGACAAGCTGAAAATCTTCGCTGACAGCTCTCCTCGTCCTCTGGGAATCTACGAGTAACATGTGACGCACAGACATGCGCGCGCACACGCGCACACACACCACATCCCAAGAGTGGAGTTATAGACCTGTCTGCTTCACAGAACAGCTTTTACAAACACACACACACACACACACACACACACACACACACACAGCTAACTGCAGGTCAGATACACAACAGCTGGTCTTGACTGCTGGCACCACTGT